>NC_059552.1:7893787-8196818 GCF_905220415.1 Colias croceus | reverse complement strand
AACCACTGGTCGTATCGGGCTGAAATTTGGCATGCAGGTAGATGTCATAACGTAGGCGTCCCCTAAGAAAGGATTTCCCGAAATTCTTGCGGGAACGGGGAAAAACGGGGATGCACGTACAAAGTCGTGGGCGGAAGCTAGTATAAAATAAAGTCGCTTTCGTTATCTCTATGTCCTTTTGTATGCTTAAATCTTTAAAACTACGCAACGGATTTTGATGCGGTTTTTTTGAATAGATAGAATGTTTCAAGTCGCTTCACGTTAGATCTACAGAAAGGATTTTGATAAAACTTAGAAGTGTTGTAGCTTTAAAAAGTTTATGCTTATGTCCAATGACTTATTATACTAGTAGACGCGGCATACGCCAACATCATTGCACTAAAAAACAGCGTAATTAATACATACCTACTTACTAACGCATTATCACCAATACAGTTGTTCTCTCTTTCACTCTCACGCACGAGACATAATACATGTCTCACTCATGTACTTCGTAATAACAACTGCCGATTAAAATACAAAAAGAACGTCCAGCCACGACGCTGAATGGTGCGTGACTAAGTGAAACTCGGGCACTTACCTGAGTTTTTTCTTGCCAAAATAGAGAGCGGGTAACGTATCTAGCTCTTTTATATATCATAGCTTATGTCATCGTCCGTGTTAGGAAATAAATGATGGAACAAAGGAAACGAAAAGGATTATAAATAGAACCTTAGCGTATCTGTTTAGGTACTGGCAGAAAATTATTAAAACCAAATTAATACATTTTATGATCATATAATATTGCCAAAATGCATGCTATATTCGAACAATCGGTGGCCTTACATAAAAAATGTTAAATGACGAATTAAGAACTTTTTCCTCTTTTATTCAAAGTCGGATAAAGCGGACGTGCATTGTGCAAAAAGCTAGCACCATATTGAATCGATTGTCGCAGTTGATCCTTATCTATCGGGTCAAGGATTCGAATCTCACACTAGAAAACTATTTATGACTTCACTTCTCTATAGAATTAAACTGATCTACGATCAACAGACACAAACAATGGAAATTTCCTATGAAACGCAGAAATAATAAAAATAACTAGGTACGTTAAAAAAACCGACTTCAAAAACGGAAAAGTAAAAAATAAAAAAGATTTGATATTATTAATTACTACATATTATTTAGATGTGCTATTTACTAAATAGGTTTGATGTCGGTGCCAAGCCAATGTATAAAATTATATTACGTAGTAGTGGTTTTGATTTTGATTTAATAAAGCCCGGTTTACATGAAATCAAAACTAAGTGCTTAGTGCTGGTGAAGGTCCAATTTCTCACAAAAGTAAAAACGACTAAACCTATTTTGGTGCACTTTAGTTGATATATCTATGGAAACTCTTTGAAACAACAAAAAGACACGGTTTCATAAATATTTTCAGATTTTTTTGGTTTAATAACAGGCTTTAAATTCGCAAAACAAAATACGAATATATAATTAACTAGCGGACCGCCCCGGCTTCGCCCGTGGTACATGTTTACGTTTTCTCTCCATAAGAACCATCCTCGTACTTCAAGGAATATAATAAAAAAAGAATTATCGAAATCGGTTCAGCCGTTCTCGAGTTATGCGCTAACCAACACATTTTGCGATTCATTTTTATATTATAGATATAGTCATTTTAAAATTTTTATTTTGTGAGAAAAGTATTTAAAACAAAATTTAGGTAAAACAAGAGCAACTTTGTAGCTTATCAATATATTAAATTACATTTTATAACTCATAACAATTTCTTAGTCTGTCTGTTCATTGTTTGATCGTAAATCTTTCAAATTTAATGATATTTCTTATTATTGATTGATACGTTATATGATACTTGAAATACAATAATGTATTGTATTGGAAGTGCAGTTTTTGAAGTAATTTATTTCTGAAAATAGTGAGAAATTATAAGATTGTAAATTGTAATATATTATAATATATGGTACGTATTTAGTGATTTCTCAGTCCAAAAAGACTGTTTCGATTTTATTGAAGTTTTCTCGAAATATCTTTGCATAAAAAAAACATATTTAGCAACAAAGAGCAAGCATTTTTTAAATATTATTTAGTTAAATTTAAATAAACAAAACACAGTCTTGTTTAAAGATAGTTATTAACTTTAATACATAAAAGTTTTTATACGTATATTGGTAGTTTAAAATTTACTAATTTAAACCAAATACTTACGTATAGGATTGATAAAAAATTCGACAAAATATAAATTTTCCAATAAAACCATTAAGCTGTTGCATGTGATGTATTGTACAATATGAACACAGTAGGTATATGTTTAATTTTTCTTTAAACGAAGTCAAGGTGGTCTTCTCTTAATGCAACGAGTTTTAAAGCCCTTTATTTTTACAAAGGCTTAAGAAGGAAATATTATTATTAAGCAGTTTAATAGATATGCTAGGCTCTTAATTAAAAAGACGGACACTAAAATATAAGTGTTTTGTTATACAAATCAACTAATTTGACGTTTACGTTCTATAATCTAATTTTATTTTCCGCTAGGTTTCCGCCCGCGGCTTCGCACGCGCAGTCAAAGAAAAACCCGCATAGTTCCCGTTCCCGTGGGATTTCCGGGATTGCGTCATTTTCCCGGGATAAAAAGTAGCCTATGTCCATTCTCGGGATCAAAATATTTCGACAATAGGTTCAGAAGTTTAATCGTGATTGAGTAACAGACAGACAGACAGAGTTACTTTCGCATTTATATTAATATTAGTATGGATTTAAATGTGGATTTAAAGATAAAAATGTAAAGGTCAGTTATGAGACTTTTCATTACTGAATTAAATTTTCTTTTCTGCAATTGTTATTTTAAATTATTTGTGCATTACACCTTCTGTTTGAGAATCAGGTCGAGATTAAATCATTGCTTGATATAAAATTTGTGAGATACTAATTGTAATTACTATCGTTATTTTTAACGACTTGTCCAATCATATTAAGAACAAAGGCGCCTTATTTTCGACTCTCGTTCAACTCATTTCAATCTAAATTAAAAAATATTTGTTTACTAGCTGCGCTCCGTGGTTTCACCCGCGTGGTTCCGCTCCTGTTAATCTTAGCGTGATGATGCCTTACTCGATGAATGGGCTTTAGATAACCCGAAAACCGAAACCGAAAGAATTTTTCAAATCAGACCAGTTCCTGAGATTAGCGCGTTCAAACAAACAAACTCTTCAGCTTTATAATATTAGTATAGATTACTAATTAGTTATAGATAAATAGGTCAGAATTTTTTGATACTAAGGGGTTGTTTCAAAGCTTTCTGATCCTGATAGGTTATTTTTATCCCTGTAATGTTAAATGTATGATAAATTTCCCTTAAAAATACCAGATAGGATTTGACATACACATTCAAAGAAAGCAGTCATGAATCTTTTTTATCAATAAAAATAAGTTAATGTAATAAGCATAAAAATAAGTTTTCATTAATCAGTTTTTTTTACCTAGATACTTACATCAAGACAAGAAAGATCATAAATTCGACCCTCAAAGTTTTCTAGCTTTAAATCCCTATTTAAAACAACGCATCCTTGTAAATAAATCATAACTCTATTGTCAATACAACGAATTGTGCTAATTTTCCCGCGTTTTTGCATATTGAGGTCGCGGATTTTACTATCAAAATAACGGTATGCATAACGTGGACACGATGTCGTTGCGTGGTCTAAGCCCCTTCGTACATTATGCTAGTATCTATACATATAATAAAATCGTAGGAAAACCAAAAATGTTCATTGAATATTTTTTAAACAATAACTACCTGAGTGATCCACAATTGATATCGAAGCAAAAATATAGTTTTAGAATTTTTGTCTGTTTGTCTGTATGAATGTCCGGGCTAAACCCAAAAAGTACGGCATGGATTTACTTCAAATTTTACATGAATATTACTAACAGGTCGGATCAACATATAGGCTATATATCATCACGCTAAGACCAGCAGGAGTGGAGTTAATGTATAAAATTCTTGTCACTGATTTGAAATTAAACTCCTCCGAAAGGGCTTGACCGATTCTCATGAAATTGTGCATATTGGGTAGGTTAGAGACATCTATATTTTATACCCCTAATTAATAAGAGTAAGGCAACACAAGGCAGAAAAACGTTTGCCGGGATAGCTAGTTGCATTATATTATCTGTGATTACTGCTAATGCCTCGTGTACGAAGGGCCTTATTGACTGATGCGTTTATGTAAGCGTGGTATTCATGTAAATTGTAATGTAATGAATTGGTTCTGCATAGGAATTTGTATGTAGTATGTTAAATGTCTATGGGTACTCTGGTGTATTTTTAAGTTGTATTATTGTTGTTGTATATAGTTGTTTTTTTAATCAATAGTGTAGCATACGTTTTGCAACCAAACTATTTTGTAGCGCATTGTATTGTTAATCAGTTGTGTATGTTTGATGTGTTTTTACACCAAAATGGTTGTAGCTATTTTGATGAATTGCACAATGCACACTAGCACAATGATTAAAAAAATATAGTTTTATCAGTGTAGTAGGGAAAGACTGTCAAGAAACGAGCACGAGAGAAGCCGCAGGAGCAAAGCTAGTGCAAAATGAGATTTTATTGTGTACTATCCTTGACCCATCCGTGAGCTTTAATACAGCCTTCGCTCATTTATCATAATTATCGGGGCTTATCCATAATCGTAATGGACTAAAAATAATTGCGGTGTTGTTTAGAAAAAGATAAAAACATTCTTTCTATACATATTTGTGTATTTTATGTGCCTACTAATATTCTATTTATTATTATAATCCTGTTATTTTTTAAATTATTGATTTATTTAAATGTCTACACGTTATAATCAAATACGATTAGTGTTACCCAAATGCAAGAACAAGACGAGACTTAGCCAGTCTTGGTCTTGGTCTTGCGCCAATACACCTGGTCTTGGTCTTGGTCTTGGTCTTGCGCCAATACACCTGGTCTTGGTCTTGGTCTTGGTCTTGCGCTCTCAGTCTTGGTCTTGGTCTTGGTCTTGCAGCAAGAGTCTTGCAAGTCTTGCAATTACCTATTAGTCTAGGTATTACTATTTATTAAAGTTTACTTAATAATAATCTTAGAAAAACGTATTACAATTGGAACATTGTGAGCTTGAATTAACATAGCCATGGTAAAGATCAAGCAGATTAATAAATAACTGAAGATTTGATAAGAAATTCGAAAAATCAAAGTCCTAGCTGCAAGACGCAAGAGTCTTGCAGGCTATGTCTTGTTCTTGCTCAAGTCTTGCACGGTCAGTCTTGGTCTTGGTCTTGCTAAAATACGCGGTCTTGTACTTGGTCTTGGTCTTGCAAAAACGCAAGAACAAGACCAAGACTGCAAGACCAAGACTGAATTTGGGCAACACTAAATACGATAAACAGCTTAGCTGTTTTTCCTGATTTCTTTTTTACTTAGCAAGGATTTATAGCAAGACACCTATGTACTTAGTGTCGAGCGAACACAAAAAAACCCAAATAATATTACCTAAAACAAAATACTGTAACAAAATATGTATGTAAATAACAAAGAAATGTTTGAAATCTGAAAATACACATCCCGAGGGCGTGAAGTCGGGAGTCATATCCAAATGCTCCAATCCGCACGAATTTCACGTCATAAAGGACGGAAGTCAAAATTGTTGATGAAACCTTGCAACAATTGATGCGACTCATTGTATAGAAACTATTGTCGAATGACAAACGATATTTTTTTCTCACAAATGTTATTTTTGGAGAGTTCAAGAACCGTTCGCCAGATGACGATGCGATTGCAACGATACGATAGAAATAACTACAGGGTAATGCTGCGTCTCTTTTGTTATACGGAGTCTTATTTTTGAATATTATGTCTTATAATAAAGGGAAGTATTAAGATGGCGAATGGCAAAGTTAAAAAAATATTGATAGTAATAAAGAATAATTCATTAAAAATTATTATTGGTTAAAATTTCTGTTTAATTTAGGGGGGTCACAGTTTTAATAAAACTTGTGATTAAATTATAACAAAGTATATCCACTATACTACGTACTTTGGTTTTTCATCTATACTTAATATTATAAAGCTGAAGAGTTTGTTTGTTTGTTTGAACGCGCTAATCTCGGGAACTACTGGTCCGATTTGAAAAATTCTTTCGGTGTTAGATAGCTCATTTATCGACGAAGGCTATAGGCTATTTATATCACGCTACGACCAATAGGAGTGAAGCCTCGGGGGTGAAACCGCGCGGAGCAGCTAGTCATACATATAATTAATGATAAACGAATAAGCGTAAAACTGGGAGCTGATAGGTAGGCTGAAAGGCAAAGATTAGATTCTACAAAGGTGATGGTTGGACACTTGGACAGCTAACAAAAAAAAGTAGAAAGATCTCAGCAAAGGCAAGGGGAAAGAAGATCAACAACTTGTAAATAAATTAATAATCAGTGAACATTAAAATGCATGTTTGTTCTTCGAGAATTTATAATAAACATATTTTTTTTTTTACTTTAAATATGCTTATTATAAAGTGAAATAAAAGAGATGGTCAGTAAATAAAATAAACTAAACAAATATAGCGCTTTCATTTTTCGACAACAAAGGTTCATCAACTTTGTACTAAACGTAAATATTTACGAAAATATGATCGTTTCAAAATTAAATTACTTTGATATTATTTATGTCCATTTATGAAACAGCTTTTTGATATTATTTTTTTCTTTGTTGTGACTCTGCTTTTATGGTATGGTATAAGTACTAACATAATATTTTGTACCTATGTTATGAACTTCTGTGGACAATTTGTTCTATTAATACATGCGCTTATGTATGATACCAATAATAATTAGTACATACATACTCAAGATAACCAAAGTACACATAATATATTAACCTTATTTTAGTTCCGCATAGTTTTAGACTTCCGTTTCTACAGCGTGAAGTTTCTACTAATGTAACCTTTGGCCTCATAGTAAACGTATTCGAGAAATTATTTATAAGTGAAGTCCCATGTCGGGTAAGGGGCAGATGCATTATGCATACATCTGTTTCACTGATCGATTTTCTTTAGGGACAAGTAGGTGATCAGCCTTCTGTGTCCTGCCAGACCCAGAAATTTTTCTTCGTCTCCACGCGGAATTGAACCCAAGACCCCCTCGGTTCTACGTTCACGCGTCAACTACTGTATCAAGGAGGCAGTCGAAATGATCTATACTTGACTAGCGGTTTTACCCGCATTGCTCCGCTCATATTGCTCTTAGCGTGTTTATATATAGCCTATATACTTCCTGGATAAATGGGCTATCTAACACCTAAATAATTTTTCAAATTGGACCAGTAGTTCCTGAGATTAGCGGGTTCAAACAAACTCTTCAGCTTTATAATATTAGTAGAGACGATAATATTACCTCATTTCTACGTAGTAGATATTAATTATATATTAACTACGCCAATAAATAACTTTACGAAGGATTAACATCAATCATAGAATTCAAATGTCTGATTCTGAATAATAACAACTTTATTAAATCCATTTTAAAATAATAATGGCGCCTATAATAATGAATTGAAAATTGTTTACCTGTTTCACTATTTATGAGCTGATTTTATAAATTTCACAACTATCTCAAGAAATATCTCGTAAAACTAGTAAATAGATGATGTTATAAGTAGAAATTTCTGAAAATATTATATAGGAAAAACGTTGGAGCTTCACAAATTTTCAACTTTCTGTGATAATCATATTAAACGATTTTCAACGAATACGGGACAAAGTACAAAGAAAAAAATGCTCTAGTAACATAGCTATTTTAACGCACTTGCTTTTATTTACCTCATTTCATGTACTTTAATAAAACAGAATCCTTATAGCATCGTAATTACCTACCTCTTATGTACACTTGACAGTCAATTATTATTAGTTTACGTAAAATCTTACCTCTATATTATTTCAATAAAATATTAAAGCCAGGAACGTTAAAAAATTTTGCATTATGGTCTCAGTATTGATAAAAATAGGGTAAAATTTAAATTACATTTAATTATAGGTAATAATTAATTAAATTAAACAGTACACAAATATACTGAGAAATATGACTCAGAGCGTAGTGTCATCCAATGCATTTATGGAGTCGCAAGGTTAGAATCAGATGTAAATTGTAAAATATATGCAGCGCGATTTCTACATTTTTAATCATTTTTATCCGACTTTGCTAGAAGGAGGATGATTTTAGAAATATGGGTTCTTCAAGAGTACAGAATCTTGAAATTAGGTACGAAGCAACGTCTTATAGCACAGATAAAGTAAAAATCGTGAAAAATATAACAACATATAAAAAACATGCAGGATCACGGAACCCTAAGGTGCGCGAGTCCGATTCGCACTTGGCCAGTTTTTTTTCAATTGAACCGCGGATTGTATAAAATCGTAAACGTTGTTTGTCAATGCTGCATACAAAAGATTTGACTAATTTGCTGTCTTTCTTTTTGTAAAATTAAACATTTCACAATGACGCTAAGTATTACAAAAAAAAAAATCTTATCTTTATAAGTAAATAATTACTTCATCTATCATCTTTACTTTACTTCAATTGACTGGACCAGATAAATCATATAAAGACAATCAATAACTTGTTCGCTGTGCATTCATTGAACATGCAATAAATAATAATCTAACTTATTTCCTTCGGGATAGAGTCCAAAGTCCTCACAGCAACTTCTGCTTAATACAGTGTGTACTCTTAATTTGCAACTTTATATCGAAAAACGTTCCAGAAATTTCTACGTTTATTTATTCTGCGAATCCATTAACCCCCAAAAACTAATGCAATATGCCTAAGTCTGGAAAAACAATTAATATAACTTTGTTATCAAGATTGTATTGTTATTGTAGGTAATTGTTTTAACATGACGTAGGTATATAGGATAGGTACGTCATGTTAAAACAATTTGGTCTCAGTACATTTTTTTTATTTTTAAGCTATTGCATAGCTTCTATCGCGGGCCTTGAGCGCGGGGACGGAATCGAGAAATTCCGTAACGAAAAAACCTCACGCTCCCCACTCCGACGGGCACGGAGGTGTGGCTTGAAAGTTAAAGGCATGCTATGCACTTCCTCTATTGGCTGGTTCACACTTTGATTAGTGTGAGTGCAGGTGATTAGTGCGAGTGCAGGTGTGTAGTGCGAGTAGTGTCCAATTCAACTGCGAGTGCAGGTGATTAGTGGGAGTGCAGGTCAATGGTGCAATTCGCGACGCTACACACTACGCTAAACACTAAACACTAAACACTCGTGTCCAGACGTGTTTAGGCAGGCACACTGCGAGTGAGGGGGAAGGGAGGGCGCGCGGGACGTGGCTACTCGCAGTCCACTCGCAAAAAAATAGAACACGCTTCTATTCACTTTACTACACAGCCTACTAAACACTTGCACTAAACAGTCGCTGTCCACACGTAGTTACTAAACACCTGCACTAATCACCTGCACTCGCACTAATCAAAGTGTGAACCAGCCTTTAGGCTATGCAATAGCTTTGCTACGGCAGTCCCCGGGTGCCACACGTCTTTTATTTTTTTATTGTAGATAGGAAAGCGCGTACATTATGATTGCAATATGTTTTATGATTTGTTATCTACTCATTAGACGCATTACATTTATTAAATTAATGTACCTCTGTTGTAATCGTCTATCGCACAAAAAAAAAAAAATATAATGGCTCTGGGAAAATTGTTTTATGGATCAAATGGTATGGTATGGTTTTTATGGAGCACTCTAACAACAATTTTTTTCTTAATTTATTTTCAGCTTAGCAAGAAACATAAAAAAACATCAAGAATCAAGATGGATCGAAAATATCTTTCGTCTCATACAAATATTTTATCGTGACTAAAATTACCTATGAGCTCTACATATTATATATCTCTATATGCTCGCCTATCTAAATATCAAAGTTTATCAAAAATCATCTAGCGATTAGATCGTGAGTAAAAAATAAACAGTTACTTTTGTCTTCATAATATTAATCCAAAGTACTTATATAACTATCACTACATAGGTAGGTAGTATTATAGGTACCTAAAACTTAGTCGATTTCCGCTGTCTGTGTGTCTGTATGCTTAGGTCATTAAAATTACGCAACAGATTTTGATAGGGTTTTTTTTAAAGATAGAGTGATTTAAGAGGAAGGTTTATAATTTGTTAGGTTTTAGACAATTAAGCGGGCGAAGCCGCGGGCGGAAAGCTAGTAAGTAATAAATTATTTGAAATATTGAATACTGAAAAACTCGTTTCGATAGTGAGAATTTATCATGAATATAAATATTATGGTATAATTAATTAGCTATGCAGTTGAATATGCATGAATATATTTAAAGGTAAATAGCTTTTTGTAATTGTACATTACGAGAAAATATTTTTAGTAAATTAATATCTTTCAGATTTAACAATGCTGTTTTTTATTTTCTAACAAAATAACGTAACTTCTATTATTTATCTATGTAAAGAGATTTTAAAAATAAAATAGCTCTACGTCTCTTCTTCTACGTTTTCCTATATTATTATTTTGAAATATAGCTTGAACACTATAGGTATTTTAATTATATTTTTATTGATTAATTTAAAAACCTTTTTTATAATATTTTCGTAGGCATGCATCTTGCTTTTAAATAATTCTAATTTGTAGAGTCATAAGCGACTCTACCAAACGTAGAATTCAATTGAAAATAAGGTTACATGCATTCTTCAAAGTTTAATTATTATCTAAAGGTGAATGTGAAAACAAGGTGAAAACTATGAAAAAATATTGTCTATGAAGCAAATTACATGTAGGAAGGTACTTATATAATAAAAATTATTACGTGATATATACGAGAATTCTTTACAATAGAGTATGATCGAAATTGTACATGTGGATGCAACATGCAACAGATACGAATTGCATATTCACATTTTTGTTTTTCCCAGTTATCCTATTTAATCCAAGTTGTTATTTAAAAACGCGTATGCTGTCATCCAAAACACTGCTCTAAATTACCTTAACGTATCTACTATACCGTATTTGATAACTTAAACAGTACTTTTATACAACATGGGATCTAATTTAGAAACTTAGTACTCACCTGTAAAACTTCTAAGTAATTATAGATGAAAGAACACAATATTGTAACCTAAAAACACGCGTATGCACTTTATTGATACAGAATTATTGATTTTAAAAGGGAATTTTTGTTAATAATACCGGCACGGACGACGCACATGTATCTTTACGCGAGGGGTATCCACCACTGATTGGTCGAAAGCGAGTCACTACGAACTCGACGTCATTTTTATGGCGCGACGCGCGTACGCAGACACATCACACTATCGACACTATCGTCTTACTGCTATACATTGCTGTGCATGTTACAATCTCTTTTAGTGATATAGCTAGTCACGCCGCAATGGATTGTGTTTGAATAATTGTAGTCATGTTGCAAACATTGACATAATTACGGATGGAATGCACCATATGGTCGAATGCATCGAGATGCGATGTGGGGGTTTATTTTAAAATGTTTGTGATTAAACAATAACCTATTGTTATCGGGACCGGGAGTTGTAATATCCCATAGCGATTAGCTTTTGTGTACGGATGTTTTGTTAGGGTATTTTCAGTTGGTAGTTTTATGGGCGTTTTGTGACAATGATTGGATGAAACAGTTACTTTACTGATCATGTAGTGTTGACAATAATTTACTCATGATGAATTACCTACGTGAAGATATTTTTTTTATTATGTGAAGGAATGTTATTTTTAAATATATTAGTTTAAGGCTCTACCTCAGTTTTGTTAAGAAATTATAATCGATCGAGTCATAAATTAATTAAAATAATAAGACTATTTACAAATAGGTGATAGGACATGCAGAAAGTGTCTTTTAAAATAAAAATAACAAATAAAATATCTCTAATTATTTTTTATAGAGTTTTGAGGAGAGAGGATACGTTTTTTTATATTTCTTTATATAATATGGGACTTAAGTATTATTATGTGTCAAAGTAAATTAATTTTAAATAACTCACAACAGTATTTAAAGATAAACAAGCGCCTACATAATTGAGTAATGTTATTATGTTAATATATGCTATGAGTAAGCTAAGTCTAACTTAGGTATTAAGTATTTACTCAGTCTAACCCTATTAGGACTGCTTAAAATAAATACTAGCAATAACTTAATTTTTCGAATTCAACGTGGGTTTTTAGGCACATAACTTAGTTTAAGTTAAAATGTCACTTTAACACTTTTTTAATTTATTTATTACTAAAGGTGTTAAAGTATAGAAATTATTATCGACAAAGTTTTTACGCCAAGATTTAAGAAATATGAATAATAATTGTTGTAAATAATAACAATAATAACATTTACTTACATGTATTTTAGTTAGATATAAGTTTCATATATTGTAATATTTACATGATGTTAAAAGAGCAACTATGGAGTTTCTTGCCGATTCTTCTCCATATATAGATAGTTACTGCTTTCCGAATCGGTGGTAAATATTAAAAATACTTACCTATGTAATGACGATTCGAAAGTGCTACTAAATAGTAGTCTAATTGAATAAATGAATGTTTGAGTTTGAGTTTATTATTTACCTTTATTAACTGATAATGTGGTAAATGAAACTATTTTATGACGATTCAAAAGTGCTTCTAGAAGAAGTCTAATTGAATAAATAATAATGTTTGAGTTTGAATGATTGTACCCAATAAGTAATAACAAAATAGTCTCTTTCACCAGAAAAGAAATATATAAATCTTTAAAGTATCAAGGAAACCAAATGATAAGTAGATTAGCCTATTTTTGTTCACGCTGCAGAGACATAGGCTTCGAAGGTAATCCACTGTAGTGGCCAATGAGTTGCTACATGTTACACATGATCGACTTTTCTAGTATACAGAAACCAGATTTATCTACGATGTTTTCATCCATCTTAGAGAGTGTTTCGATAATGAGAAAAAAATTAGTAGTCTCGAATCTTCTGCCTTTTATATTTTTAAGGCCGTTACCACTGATCTACCATTGCTGCTCTATTGTTGTTATTATAATATTTATAAACTAGATAATGATATAATAAGTAGATAGTTGAGAGCAGTGGTGGCTCAGTGGTGAGACCTCGGACTTCGAATCGATAAGTCCGGGGTTCGAGACCAGGCGAGCGCGCAGGAAATAAATTGATTATTCAATTTATCTGCGCATGTTGTAACATCACCACTGCTCGAACGGTGAAGGAAAACATCGTGAGGAAACCGACATGTCGAAGAATTAAAAAGTTCGACGACATGTGTCATCCGCCAACACGCACTTGGCCAGCGTGGTGGATTATGGCCTGTACCCTCATAGGAGGCCCGTGTCCCAGCAGTGGGAACGTATATGGGCTGATGATGATGAAGTAGATAAGGGGTTATGAACGTCAATAGGGTGAAATCGCACCATAGAGTCACCACGATAGAGCTAAAGTTAGATAGATAAAGCAGATTATTTTTATCCTGTGCTCTTGGTTCTAATATCATTTAATAGTTTTCTATAAAGCTTTACGAAACTAAAACTTCTTTTACAACATTTTTGGAAACTTGTAGAATTGTAAAGTAGGTATGAAAGGTTAACTTAACAGATATTTAGGTACCTACATAAAAAGTATGTTTTCGAAAACACGATCCGTATCGTTATAATAAGCTTAAATATATCACACTCTTTTCTATATAATTTAATACCTAAACCTTGTTTTTCAGTACCACATTTTATAAGTCAGGTATACCTATTGTTTATCCATTGAAAAAACTACAAACACAATCGCGATACAATAACATATGAATCATGTCAAACGTACCCCCAAATCCTCGTGTTTGCTTTTATTTCAATATTGCAACTTCGACATGTGAGAAATATGAAAACAAAATTTAGATAGCACTCCACCGTATTGTTCAAATATCGTTCCACTCTAATCAATCAAACAAATACAAGCAACAATTGAGTTTTAAGACAAAAAATATGGAGTTTTTGGTGGCTTTTCGGATTTTCGAAGTGGGGAAGCGTAGGTGCTTTCTTTTGTATTTGTTACTGTTTCTGTTACTGGTTGTTGTGGATTTTACTTAACCAACCAGGTATTTAATTAATGATAATTGATCTTACTTCTTTACCTAAATACATACCTAACTCCTTATAATAATTAAATGTAAGTAATAAGTATTATGTGTAAGGCAGCGCATGACTACCATATCGCCTGACGGAAACTTAATTTCTGGCATATGCATATAAACAGTAAACTATTTAGTCCACGGTAAATAATCTTACTTGTGTTGAACATAAATAATTTATTTCCTAACATATTATATAAACTACATAGAACAACCAGTTTTTATTTCATACAGCATGCTCTTTCTAAAAGATTGATTTTATTTTTTAGTAAGTTAACAGGCTTAAAGACCTCGCCCCGCGGCTTTTGTTTTGTGAACATTGGGGGCATATGTATGTCTTCATTTGTTATTGATTGATTAATAAAGACGAATATACTTACTGGTACTTGTCAATTAACGCCGTTAGTACACCGACGCATTCGCGTGCGGCAGCGAATCTCTGCGAAACTACTGCATAGCGAAATATCTGCGGAACGTTAGTAAACAGCAAGTTAGTTTTCGCAACTTTTTCGCAATGCGTCTGTGGAATGGCCATTTCGCATTTCCTTGCGAAACAATACTGACAAGGACGCAACTATTTCATCTGTCTACATAGACAGATGAGCTACATAGCACATGCTAGAGTAAGACATATCATATGCGAAAACCTGCCATACTACTGACAGATTTTTCGTTGTTTCGCTGCCGCTCGCGAATGCGTCGGTGTACTAACGCCGTAAGAAGGGACGTTTCACTGATTGTTAAATTGACATAAAAAGGATTGAAAATGGGCCAATCGTTTAGAATTTCAGTAAATGGGTGTTTACAAATTTTTATTCAAATGTATTTAATCTGTGGTATAAAAAACATAATTTTATTTGGTCAGAGCAAAGAGTTTGATAAACAGAAATTATACGGTCCTTTCCAATGCATCAACCCGATTGTATGTGCTTTTGATACAATACAATTTGTTGATATGTTAGTTTGCTATACTAATTTTAGTAGGATTAAAAAAATATAAAGACTGAAAATCTGACGTATTTGCGTTATCGTTATAGCATAATACCAATTTTCACTACATATTTTTGTATCTAATAATAATTATGTTACCATACTTTATCAAAATATATTCAAACTCTTAATAATTTCATCGTAGGTAGGTAACTCTAGTCTCTACCGTTCAGCGTCGTAGGGGCAGGATTCGAACCCCCATCTTGAGCTTTTATTTCATTTTACTAGCTTTCCGCCCGCGCAGACAAAGAAAAACCCGCATAGTTCCCGTTCCTGTGGGATTAGGGATATCCATGATAAAACCTATCCTATATCCCGGGGTAAAAAGTAGCCTCGGGTATCAAAATATCTCTAAACCAAATTTCATGCAAATTGGTTCAGTAGTTAAGGCGTGATTGAGTAATAGACAGACAGAGTTACTTTCGCATTTATAATATTAGTATGGATTCAGTATGAATTGCTCGTTTAACTTTATAAAAAGGGTAAGGGTAAAGAAAAAGAAATCACAATTAAAAATTTATTGCAATAGCAGGTACATATAAAGTAGGTCGTCCATAAAAATATATACACATTTACAAACAGTTTTAACAATAAGTTTGAGCAGAATTAACTGTAAAAGTAATTCGAAATGTACAAGTAAAAAAAACATACTAAAAAATATAATATATATCTATGAACTGATTTATTTGTACATATAGGAATTTGTTAGAGTTTTTCCGAGAGTAAGTTAAAACACGAAGCAATCCATAGACTAGAACTATCTGTGCTTGTATAGAAATGTGCATATTAATAAAATTTCACAATACCGAATAATGACAAATACAATAAACTTTTTTATATATAAAATCACTTTTTATTAGCTTCGGTGCGTATCTAACCGACTCCTTAAGATTCGATTTTGTCCCGCTTTAAACGGACAGATTTAATTCAAAATTTACATTATCAAGGATCGATGACAATACAATTATTTCATAAGTTTAAGCGTGTTTTTATAACTATATTTTATTTTATTTCGTTATTATTCTATTATGCACTTTCTTTTTGGTGTTTCCTCTGGGAAAGTCTTTCGGCGTCTTCTATTGTATCGGGGAGAGGCTGGTTGATTGTCTCTGGTAGTGAGAAGACCAGCACGCTGGCCACTAAGGCTAAACTGCCGAAGAATATGGCGGGCAGATTGTCGTAGTATAGCGCCTGTAAAACAAACATATTTATTTGTTACTGGCAAGTCATAAGGGGCAAGGTTTATTTAACTGTAAGATCCGAGGAAATAATCTGAGAAATACGAATTTTATAATATTTGGCACAGGCTAGCACTAGTAATATGAGGGTATACAAAATAATTATTTTCATCCGCAATCAAATCGAGCTGGAGTGCAAAGCGGACGTGATTAGTTAATCTTCTAACAACAACATTTATAACTACCAAACTAACTTTGCTCTTTTGGTCCTGTGTCTACAAATTCTAAACAGCATTTAAGGCGTGTCTCCTTTATGATTACCTACTGTGTCACACAAAACTTACGAGTGTATCAACAAGATTTTCAATTAGTCTTTTGTAAATATTAACATTCCAAGCGCTAATCTGTTAACAGTCCTGATTGTACCAGGACATCATAACTTACAAGCAGTGGAGTCAAAGGCGCCAGCGTCGACCCAACCCTGCCAAGCGAGGAGCATACAGCCAGTAAAGACTGCCTCACACTGGTCGGGAACACTTCAGACACGTAGATGTACACGGAACTGTACGCTACTGTGATCGAGAATTTTCCAGAAAGATATAGAACTAGGGACCACCATTTCTGACCTGTTTTGGGGATATAAGTTTTTATTAGTATCTGTAGTATAAATAGTGCAGATCGAATGTTTGAAATTTTGATGTCACTATTTATATGTGAATTCTGTTAAAAATTGGTTGAAACTACGGGCTGTTTATTTCAATTCTTGATAAAAAAAACGTTTTATTTAACTTCAAATGTATACAATTAAGGAATTCCGACTACATTATGAGACTTTGAACTCTGCTCTTATAAAAAAATGTACATATTTCACATTGTACCTTGTTATTTTAAAAAGAAGCACAAACAAAACAAAATACATTTTCAAATATCTTGAATGCGATGGCGATGGCAAATGGCAAAACAAAGGCGATGATCCTTAAGAGTTAAGACAGTTTATGCTAAATTGACTTTCCCAAGTTTCGACCGCGGAGTTTCACTGGTCTTATCATAAATAATTTATGATTTTCTTTGCAAATTTTTCGCCCGAGCCCACAGTATCAGATTGAATTGGAATGTTAACAAATTATGGATGTTCATCAAAAAATCATGGGTATGAATTTGAATATTTTATCTTTATGTACATGATATTACGATAGCTAGATGAAAATAGCATAAGATTAGTTAAACTATGGTTTCATGGTGGAAATCTACAGTTTTATAATATGTATAATGTACACTAATAAAAATGAGGTTTAATAACTCAGGCCCCGGAACCAAAGACACAATAGAAAATCTTTTGTGTCGTGGACCGATCGGGCCACTTGGGGCTCAATGGATTAATTTAATTTGTAATAGTTAAACCTAAAAACATTTTAACGGATTTCAATTAATGTCTCTAAGTAAATGTTCATAATATTCTATATGACCAAATGCTTTCATTATTTTTCTTAAACTGCTTCGTACGTGTTTCTTCAAAAGTTCACGCACAGGTCACCAATAATATAGCTTTACTGTTGCTATAATAATATCTTGGGGTAAACTTGAGACGGTCGTTTAACAAACATTGCATGAATAAATGAATGAACCGGGAAACGGTTTTCAAGTGAGCGCCATCGCAACTTTGATGGCGACACGATAAATATGAAGCAACCTCGACTTCGATTTAAAATATTTTCTGCGAAACCTACCGTGGATGTTTAGCAAGCATCTATATGTATACTGTGTAGTTTATACATGGCTAACCATCTTACCATCTTTTATATAATATTTTAGCTATGTACCATCTTTGACCTTACTACTCTGTTTAATATTTCTAAAAACAAGGGTTCAATTATTTTCTTCCAATGTGTAACATACAGGTTTTCGTAGAAAAATATAAACTGATTGATAAATTTTCTTTACAGGCAAAGTTTATGATCAGCTTATTTTGCTCTTACAGACCAATTTTGCGTAATATGTATGTATGTATTTTTGTGTGCTAATCACTTTTACAAGGAAGTTATTACGTCTCGCACATTTTACTGTATACGTCTTATCTTAGATATTTATTATGTACCAAATAACTTTTAGTAACACTACGAGGCTTAGGAGTAATAAAGTCTAGTTTAGGAGTAATAGAGCAAGCTTTCCGATTTTATCATCAGATTGCATATCATTATTGAGGCGTTATAAAGAGACGTCGCAATATCTTAAGCGTTACACTACACTTACCTTTAGGCAAAAATGACAGGCTGATGCACAAACATGCGCTCAGCACATACGTAATGACTAGCACCCTCTTCCTCCCGAATCTGTCCAACACTAGCAAACACACGAAGTTCGCGGGTATCTCCACAAAACCCACTAACATAAAGTTCACATATTTATTCCCAGCCAACGACACTGAGTTTATAGACAACCCGTAATACACAAACGTACATGTAATCCACAGAAACGAACACACAGCCACTCTTTTCCTTATAATACTCGATTTTATTACTCGCATAAACATAGATTCTTTTTCTTCTTCCACTAAGTCTTCTTTGGACTTCTCGTTATCTGGATCACTGGAGAGTTTGTCCAATTCGTAAAGGGGAGTCAGAACTTGATCGGACAAGACAACTTTATTCATTTTTGCTGCCTTCTTTAATATTGCAGTTGCTTCTTGATGTCTTCCTTTGCTGATCAGCCACCGTACGCTCTCGTTAAGAAGCCACAGATACGAGAACACGGTCATGGCTGGAATGTATATTATTCTTAGGAGAGTCCTCCAGCTTTGCAGGTACCATGACAGGCTGGCTAGCGTCATGAGACCTAGCACGTACACTGCATTGATCAGGGTATTGCCGAACACTCTTCCTTTTGGTCCAACCAGTTCCATCGCTGTAAGAACGACATGATGTTAAAGAAATTAAAACATATTGTAACAAATACAAGGCTTTCTCAAACTTACCAATAACAAACGCGGTACTATAAGCTCCAGCACCTAGAGCCGCTTCGAGGAACTCAAAAATGACCATCATAGTGTAACTAGTGGAGAAAGATCTGAGAAAGCCAAAGATGCCGTTCATGAGGGAAGCAACAGATAATGCTAATCTACGACCATACTTGTCTGATATGATTCCTGTCAGTGGAAGAGATATGAATAGCCCGGAATTGTGAAACGTGCCTATTAGAGTCCTTTTCCAATTTTGGCATCCGAGGTCAAACTGTAAAAGAAAAGATTGGGTAATTTCTAGAACATCTTTGATACTATAGTGAAGATTTTTATAAAATACCTATTATTTCAACTCGATGATGTTGCCTTAGAATATTTATTATTCAGTAATACAGTAAAAGTATTGAAGTATTGAAAAGTCCGTGACCATATTTTTTTGAAAAACAAATATATTAAATTACAAACAAACACAACACATAAACGAATCCGGAAATCTTCATTAATTTCATTTGTATCTAGCCATTAGAGATCATGCCTTGATCATCTCTATAATTCTGTTAAACACACATCCGGAACAAATTGTAGGTTATTAATTTAGATCGCGTTTATAGTTTTAATTACGTGCCATAATGTCTTTGTTGTTTTGAGTAATTGAAGATAACCGTGGAATTAAATACTCAGGTTGGATATGGTAAGAAATTTAGTTTGCTCAGCTAAAACCACAGGCTAAAACAATTACAGGAAAATACATCAGAATTTTTAGAGAGAACTTAAACATCTATTTTTAAACGATGTATTATTTTTTTGAAAAAAATATATTGGTCTGTCTGAAATGGAACAGATTTATTTATTATCTTCCACTTTCGAACCTAAATGTTTGTCAATATTCAATTCATTAATAAAAACTAAAAAGGTAAATTTTCACATTAGAATTTAAAAAAAGAGATCATTAACAACAAATAAAATGTAGTCGTATCTTCTAATGATAAGTCGCGTCGATAAAATGATCATTATGAGGTCGTATTTTCGGGTCACGATACTAAATTATTGCATCACTGATATAATGTTATATCATTTAAACTATTTATAGTATATCCTGTATTCCTAGTAGTTAGTAGTAGTTCGTAGTAAGTTAATTTTACTGGGTTATTGTAGTAACTGCTATACATATGTTTTTTTCTTTCTTTCTACATAATAATATGAACCTAGAATAATTGAAAGATTTTATTCTGCTCGTGCATCGTTCTACTTTTAATTTTTATTGTAGGTATTGAATTTTCTTTCCGCTATTTAATACTATATTTACTAGAAGTATTGTGTTGTGTTTGATTTACGCGAAAAATATACATTTCTCGTTTGAACCTTCGGGGTCATCACTACATAGTATAAAACAAAGTCGCTTTCTCTGTCCCTATCTCCCTTTGTATGCTTAAATCTTTAAAACTACGGAACGGATTTTGATGAGGGTTTTTTTTAATAGATAGAGTTATTCAAGAGGAAGGTTTTAGTATATAATTTATAAGGTTCTAGACCAAGCGGACGAAGCCGCGGACGGTAAGCTAGTAAATAATAAATTGCGTTTAAAATGCATTAAAAGTCTGTAATTTCAATAAGGTACTCGTATTTATTTAATTACAACACAAAATAGATATAATATTCCTATACGTTTGTACATAATATACTAGACTATACAATTGTTGGTTACTAGAGACGTTGCCTATAATATTCTATTGTTACAGTGTGTGCTAGAATTCTGCACAATAATTGCTTCTAACATTTCGCATACAAATATAACGGGAACGGAAATTAGAATTTCTACAAGTGGACTTAATTGGTATACCATTTAGTATAATTTATAGACCTATTATAATTATTTCTTTTTGATTTTGATGGTTCAGAATTTCAGAAAAATATTACAAAATCATTTTATTGATTTTTGACGAACATTCACATCACTACATAGTATAAAACAAAGTCGCTTAGGTACTCTGTCCCTATGTCCCTTTGTATGCTTAAATCTTTTAAAGTACGCAACGGACTTTGATTTTTTTATAGATAGAGTGATTCAAGAGTGTATACCACAGTATACAAACATATAAGTGAATCTAATAAACTCGTATTCAAAATAGCAATCTGCACTATATTAACCACTAGCTGTGCTCCACGGTTTCACCCGCATTGCTCGGCTCCTGTTGGTCTTAGCGTGATGATACTTTAGAATAGATATATAGCCTTCCTAGATAAATGGGCTATCTAACACCGAAAGAATTTTTCTAATCGGACCAGTAGTTCCTGAGATTAGCGCGTTCAAACAAACACACTTTTCAGCTTTAAAATAATAGTATAGATAAGTGTGCTAAAAATACGTACACTTTTCGTAAAAATGGATACAAAGTTTTTGCTTCACGTTTTTATAAAAAAGATATATTGGCATCTAAAAATACCTCGTGTCAAAGTCCCCCACGTGGTGGCGGCATGTTGATATGATATCAAAACATTGTTGACATGGCGTGATGCTCGTATGTTGATAATATTTACTACATAGTAAAACAAGTCGCTTTCTATGTGTCCGTCTGTCTTTCTGTCCTTAAGTATGTTTAGATCTTTAAAACGGATTTTTATTAGGGCTTTTTAATAGAGAAGAGAAGAGTGAGGAGTTAGTAAGATTATAAATACGAGAGCATGTTTGTCTGTCTTTCTTTCACATCGCTACGGAACGGTTTTATTATATGGCTCTTATTCTGAAGTTAATTAGGACGCCAGAGAGTGGCATAAGATACCTTATACAGCAGTGAAAACTGAAATATCTCATTCCCATGGGTAGAACCATCACAATGTGCATTTGGATAATTTTAAAATATCCAAATTCCAATATATTGTAGGTACTTAATACTTTGTACGCCACGCTGCGCTGTATTGAAAATATTACATGACAAATATTAGATGATTTTCTTTAAAGCGAGCGAAGTCGCGGGTTACATCTAGTTAATTCTTTAGTTTGACTTGAAATATTGTGATAATCTTGTTTGATATTCAATTCCACGGTAATACCATGTGTGTGTAGTGATATTATTTATTTATTACGCGTGTACTCAACGTGGTAGGTGTGTCTCAGGTGTTATGAAAATATAATGTCTGGTGTATGTTTGTTTTCGTGTGGTAATGTTCAAGATAAGTAACGGGAATACTATGCGAAGAGTTCTCATATAAACGTTTTATTTAAGTTCCTATATTGAAGAGATATTATAAAAAAGTTTTTTTTATTGATGGGAGATTTTTGTGGAAACTTTATTTCATATTTAAAAGATGGTTGTTTTATTGTTACCATCATGTTTAAGAAATAAAACAAAAAAATACTGTAATAATTAATTTCACTACTTCTTATCGCCCAGACATAGTTTGATCATAGATAATAATTATGATGACCGATTACGACAGTATAATACTATGATAATAGTACTATACTGGTATGATGACCGATTACAGCAGTCTAATCCATACTAATATTATAAATGCGAAAGTAACTCTGTCTGTCTGTCTGTTGCCTAAACTACTGAACCAATTTTCATGAAATTTGGTATGGAGATATCCCGAGAAAAGACATAGGCTACTTTTTATCCCGGGAAAATACCGCAATCCCGGAAATCCCACGGGAACGGGAACTATGCAGGTTTTTCTTTGACTGCGCGGGCGAAGCCGCGGGCGGAAACCTAGTACTATGATAAATAATACCAAACAAACTTACATCTCTAACAGCGGAATCCTCATCATTATAAACAATCGATTCACAATCCATCTCAATGTTTTCAAACGAGTCCTTACTGCATGTATCATTTGCGTTCTCTCTTGGTACATACTGCTTGCATCTAGAGGGTCCATTCTTGTGCTTGGGTATAGCGTAGTCGAGCCATGATGTGTTAAGACCTTCGCATTGGGTTATGTTGCATCTGTGGACAATTAGTTATTTTTATATTATATTCTATAATATAAAAATGAATCGCAAAATGTGTTGGTAAGCGCATAACTCGAGAACAACTGCACCGATTTCGTTAATTCTTTTTGAGGATGGTTCTTATGGAGAGAAAACGTAAAAATATACCACGGGCGAAGCCGGGGCGGACCGCTAGTACATAATATAATTATGCCTGATTCAATGGGCATTAATTTGTTATTAAGAAATAGGTTAGATATTCATCTTAACGATATTTAAAAAAATATATAAAACATATAGCACAGCAAGCACAGTTAAAAATCATAGTATAAGGCACTTTAGTTTAATTACTGTTGCCAAGTAAAATTTAACGTGCATGTAAAATCAATTTCATATTTGTTAGCCGTGAATACATAAAGACCGCTTTTCATTTCACATAATATTAAATACCTCGCAAATAATTTTACTACCTACTTATAAACAATCTCCTTTCCCACCAAAAGCAAACAATTTCACCAAACTACCACACTACATGAAGCTAAAAATCCCTAGACCTATATCTACAAAGAGGTACAACATGCCTGCGGGCACAATCCTTGTCCGAGTGATGTCCAACTACATGACACTTGGTCCAATGTTTCTGATTATGTGGGCACTAATAAGTAATACGCGGTATGCCCTGCGGCAGTACGTTGTGTAGGTACGTAATCCAGGTTACATTTTTGCTACTGCTTATGTGTCTGTACTGTGGTTATTTTGTTATGTTTTGTTTGATTTGTAGGTAATTAGGATTTTTTCCTTCAAATTCAAATTGATTTATTGTGATTTACAGGTTATAATAATATCATTGCTATGTTTCTCACAGTCGAGTTTGGTTAAAGTACGTAATATATAATATAGGTTTAGTACACTAGTAAACAAAACTAGTGAAGAAAGCAAAATGATTTTCAAAGCATATGACACGCGTAAATTTTTCACTTTATGTATGTAAATGAAATACTTTGTAATTTTCCATGAAATACACTATTGCTACATTCTTCAGTGAAATATGAATTTTGCACATATTCGTATCATCCATAGAAGGATAGGACAAGTCAGGATCAGAATCATGACGAGTGCCATCTGACGGAACCAATTTTTCTAACAGGAAATGATTTTAGTTGATGACATCAACATCTATTATGAAGTTCATCTTTTGCATTAAAAAACAGTTAAAAAAATGAAATTTCATAGAGTCCATTACCAATAATACCCTGGCTAACAAATAATTCGATTGTTTGTTCTAACGCTTAATAAAACTGCCACAGTATAAATTAAACGGTAGCCCATGTAGTGGATATCAATTTAACAACAAATACAATTAATATCAGTCTCCAGGCGTGATTGATTGTGCGGTGTACGACCAGTTGTATGTGATAGCGTAATACTTGGTTTCATATCAAGTAACGGCTGCTTTGTACGCTGAATGAATGAATTATGTACGCCTGTTACATCTTTGTTTATTTTGCTAGATAGCTGTTTTGTACGCTCCCAGGAATAAAGGAATGTATTTACTGGATAAATTTGTGCAAAATTTGTCCAAATTGTATTCTAAATTCAGTCAAGACATATAAAGCAGAACTCAGTGACTAATTACAGCAATTTAAGTGACTAATTTCAGTAATAAAACTTTACAGTTTTTAGGTTCAAGTACTCTCTTCTTTCTTTAAATATATAGTGCAGGAAATGAAGTATTTAAAATCGTTGTTATATTATATTTTATTCATTATATTAACGGACTATATTAGTACAAGGTAAGCGGGTAGTTTTTTATTTCTATAAGTACATATACGATACGTGTGCAATACGTTCGGTACAAAAAAAATACTTTAGCACTTGAGTACCCAAACCACGTTCCTTGTAAGAACTAAGATTTATGTCAACTGTGGCATATATCAATATTCGGCGGGGATTCGTGGCATTGTCACTTCTATCGAGTTATGATACACACAGGATATGTTTGTAGTATATTTGTACGTAACAATTGCCGCTCGAATTGGATTTATACGTCCGTGACGTTACGTTTGTCGGTTTTGGATTACAATGGACTTTTTCGAAAAATAATCCCAAAGGCTGCTTTAGAAATCGACAGTTGAGTGCTTCGGAATGTGCTTTTTCTATGACATGTTTTTTTTTATTTTGCGTGTATTGTTGTGCTTTTCTGTCGAAGGTATATTCATGTAATATGCCATTCGCGGCTCCTGGGCTCTGTAAAAATGACGGATTTTCATTTTCCAAGTTTAAATAAAAAAGATTTCCTTTTTTCGATAAAATAATTATTTTAAATATGTTTACATCTTTATATTATGATGAATGATTTTTTCCATCCTTCCGAATTTTGCCGCACTTGACAATTTTGCGTCCAGGAGGCTCTACATAGTTTTAATTTATCTGCGTTTCCTTACTTATTATCTCTATCTTTGTATTATTCTAATGATAATGTATGTAGATACTTTGTTAATATTATTTTGATTTAACTATTTTCCTATATCGTAAGCTTATCACGGTTCAATATCGTATTATTTCAAAGACGAAAGATATCCATAATAATTCTAGTATAATATTAATTAATAACATCACGGATAGATCCTAATTAATTACATAAAACATGAAACAGGCTTGTTGATATCAAAGTGTAAATAACAGTAATTAATCGTATGTTTTGTTTACAAATATTAGCTTTTGACCTTTAGTGGAGGTGTATCCGTATATTTGTGATAATCTGTTTGTTTTCCGCGATTGTTTCAATGTTACATTTTCTATATAATTTATTATAGAAAATATTGGGATTCGAAGTGGATGAGACTCTAGTAAAATTAGTTATTTATGTGCTTGATTTTACACAAGTAAGTAGGTATTACTTTGAGAAGTTAACAAGGTCTTAACTCAAGGCGATTTAGTCAAAAAAGGCTCTATTATTTCGTAAATTTCATTGAAATCCGTTCAGCCATTTAGTAACTAATTATTCACAAATACACATAACGCTGTCACATTAGATAAGCATCAAAGTTAAATAAAAATATCGTGCAATCACACAACAACATTTAAACAAATTATAGAGAAACAAATAAACAGCTTAGTACTGATAATCCTGCATTGAATGAGTTTATCACATTCGTACGTGACTAACGAGCAGACAAAACGTTTTTAAACTTGTATAAATAGTCCCATTATATGATATTTAGAATGCATTTTTGATACGTTGTTTTTTTTTGAGGTTATAAAAGTTGAAAGCTTCGCAAAGTAAAATAATGAAAAAATTGTATGAATTAATTGAGGGTAATGGAGATATTTTGATACCCGAGAAAGGACATAGGCTACTTTTTATTGTGAAATATCTACCACGGGCGAAGCCGGGGCGGACCGCTAGTAAACTATAAACACAACTCGAAAATCGATCTATTCATTCACTTTCTGGACCTTGCCATAAACATGTACACGTATAAAAAACATAACCCTCTTTCTCGAAGTCGGTTAACATAAGGCTCCCATGAAAGGCAATCGTAACAAATGATCAATACAGAGGTATTCTGAGGATATTTACATATATTTGCATGCCTCTTGGGGTGTCGCTGTCATACTATGCCGTGTAGAATTCATTGTATTGCCGAATATTATGTCAATGGAATCGTATTTCAATATAACTAGCGGTTCGCCCCGGCTTCGCCCGTGGTACATGTTTACGTTTTCTCTACATAAGATCCATCCTCGTTCTTCAAGAAATATAATAAAACAACCTATATTATAAACTAGTTTGACGCCCGTGGCTTCGCTCGCTTTGTCTAAAACCTAATAAATTATATACTAAAACCTTCCTTTTGAATCACTCTATTTAAAAAAAAAACCGCAGCAAAATCCGTTGCGTAGTTTTAAAGATTTAAGCATACAAAGGGACATAGGGACATAGGTACCGAGAAAGCGACTTTGTTTTATACTATGTAGTGATGCCAGAAGTAACTCAAAACGAGGTAAAATTTATTCGTATGCTATCTCCTGAAAATGTTTTTTTTTTATTTATAAGAAAGGCTACACGAAAATAATTTGCAAGGCGAGGCTAAAACTTAAGGAAATTAAAAGACATCTAATGATAATGATTCCTACTACCTGCTATTTTAGAGGGAAAATATGACCTACGACTTCGGAAGGAGGAGAACCAAGGAGCTGTTTTTGTGAAATGCCTAAACCATGCTTTACCACGGATAATACAAATACTATATCTTTACTAAGAATACAATAAACTATTATAGAAAATAATGTTTCAACTTTCAAGAAACCGTCTCAAATTATGAATATAAATTTAGAATCCCGTAGTAACTGGTTTTTAGAACATTAGGTTATTGACCGTGCTAATTTCACTGAATCTTTAAAAAGCTTAATGTAAAAATATCTCTATTCAACGACATATACCTACCTAACAAAAAAAAAGTGAGATATTGCGTATATTTTAGGATTATAATTAAATACGTTTTATATTCTTTACAGATGAATAATTTTATATTTACCGTAGCGTCGCCAATAGCTATTGTAATAAAAAAATGTATCGAATGCAATTAGTTCCATATTTACATTTTTATAATGAAGAAAAGGATGCTTATCACATAATATTTATAAACTGCAAGACGACGATAAAGAAATAATAGTATGTCTTCAAGATGCCTTCACAAAATATCTTAGTGTGTAAACTTTAAGAGCTAGCGCGCAAGAGCAACTTTTGTCTCCGCAACTATTTTGTCTCTCCCATCAGCTCTATAGGAAGTTGCGTTGTTACAGCTACATGCGCGCACTTTCTTACTAGCCCATAGAGTTGATGGGAGAGACAAAATTGCTCTTGCGCGCTAGCTCTTTTGAAAACAAACAAACCTACTTCTTTATCAGAGTTCAAATAACATAAGCCTCTAGTCAAGGAAACGTTTAGAGTTCAATTATTAACAGTGCATTACGCCGGGAAAATTATCTACATCCTGATATAATTTACGACACATTGTACTGAGGCTATTGTAGACTGTAGTATGTCAATTTATGAATTCACGATTATTATTTCCTTTTGTAAAGAAAGGATTTTAACTCATGTCTTGCACGTATTGAGGTTTTTTAATCGTATTTATCCATGTTTAGCCTCGGCTCTACCACAATCTTAATAATATAAAATCATCAAAATCAAATTGTTATTAAGTGTAGGTTAGAGAGCTTAACACATAGATATTATAATATTCACGAGCACACTCTAATTAATAATTATTTAATTCATTTGGAAATAACTCAGGCCCCGGAACCACAGACACAATAGAAAATCTATTGTGTGTTGGACCGATCGGGCCGCTTGGGGCTCAATGGGTTAATGTAAACTAAAGTTAACAGAAGTTTTTTTAATGAGAGATTATAGATTGAAATGAAATTACAATAGAGGAAAAATATAATTTTTTTATATAGTCTACTGTGTAAGATAGATACAAGATTCAATTACAAGAAACAATTTGTCCCTTGGCAACAGAAGTCTAATCAAAGAACATTGCCAAAGGTCAAGGTATCAAATGATTTAATTTCACCTACTTATCAATCGTACCACTACACTCATTACCTAAAGAGGGGTCAACGACATTATTTTAACCTATTTGAAAAGAATCCGAGGAGGTTATTTGTATTTTATTGAATACATATTGGTTTTAGTCAAAGTAGTGTTGGCTGTGTGGCAGGTGTAAAAATAATATAACCATTTGCATATTACGTCAGTACTTAATCATTCATCTACAGGTGTAAACAAAGATTATATTTTAATTTTATTAAGTATTAACTATTGGGTACAGAATAAAAAACAACACAATTTCTGGTTTTTAACGTTATTGTGCAAGGTAGGCCCTTTACAATCATCAGTTACAATCGTAAGATTGTAAATTAGATGAATTATTGGCGGGTTGGCTTTCTCCTTCACAAAATCAAAATCCTATAACTACTGTTTTTCCTATATCAGAAGAAAGATAAGAATAATCAAAACCACACCATCAATTTCACGTAAATTCCAACACCGTAATTATCACATCAACTTACATTAACGTCTACGCTCCCGTAATTCACTTTGTCGTGTTAACGTTAATATGAAGTCTACACCTACGATCCAACTTGATTTACTGGCGTGCAAGATTTCCCTTTGTAAAATTATAACGCTGGCAAAAATACTGGGAAATGTTGAGCTGGGTCACCTAGTAATCTATGTTATATGTAACGACGCCCCGGCTTCGCACGGCTGCAATTATTATCCATAATATGTATTATGTACCTACATTGTACAGATAAAGATACCTCTATTAAAAACCCGTATCAAAATACTTTACGTAATTTTAAAGTTCTAAGCATGCAAAAAGATCGCACACAGGCAAAAGGGACATTGTGTTATAGTGATGATAGTTATTACTACTTTTAATTAAATATTAGATTAGATTTATATGATAGGAATAGTTCGTAGCTATGTCTATGTCGTTCGTCCGTAGCTTCGATATGATAGGAATTTTCAATATTTTTCGAGCATTATTATACTTATCTATTTCTCTCAATTCGCTTGCCAGTTGAATCTAGAGGTATACCTAATATTATTGGAATAGTAAGTATTTTAGCAGATTAGCTTTACCACATAACTAATACATAGTTTAATTCGCATGATAGCTGCGATGATAGTGTTAAATACCTAGAGATTCGGATTATAACCTAACAGTTTCATAAATAGCTACTTAGTATAATATGTATATTAAACTAGATTTCCGCCCGCGGCTTCGCCCGAAAACCCGCATAGTTCCCGTTCCCGTGGGATTTCCGGGATAAAACTATCCTATGTGTTAATCCAAGTTACCCTCTATATGTGTGCTAAATTTCATTGTAATTTCAGTAGTTTTTACGTGAAAGAGTAACGAACATCCATACATCCATACAACCTTTTCGCCTTTATAATATATATTTAGATATACCTACGTAGTACTGTAATATACCTAGTATTGTTTTATTTTACGATCTTAGGTAAACAAAGTATAATTCCAATTACAAAGTATAATAAATTCTTAATGAAATAGGTAGGTAGGTGAGTAAATTTTATTGGAAGTCAGTACACGTGTAGTCGTAGATTATGAAATTAATGTTTTTTTATTCCTTGAAATCATTTCTTTATTATGGAAAATTTGAATTTTTTCATACCCAAGAAAAATAGAAAAACGCTTTTATTTCGTTGTCGTTGGTCGACTCGGATTAGTAATAAAGGTTCTTTATAATTAAATTTGGTTATAATGTCTTTTCTCTCTTTAATATGAAAAATATATAAAAATATAACTTTTATATCGCTTAAAAAATGTAATTTCACTTTCCAGGAAAAAATAAATCGCATCTGATAAAATAAGGTTATAGATAAAAATCAATTAAAAACGCTATTGAGATAATTTTTTATACTTATGTCAAAATTAATTGTAAAATCGCACCGCGCACGACAAAATATAGGAACAACCCTTGGCCGTTTCACTTGGCATTTTCGTTTTTCAATTATACAATCGTAGAAAAGGACGTCTATAGACTATAATATTATAATGTGTAGATATAATATGTAAGTAATATGTTAAATATCATAATCAAAGAATGTTAACGCACGTGTAGTTTTTTGGCTATAAACCATTCTGTAAACATAATAAGCTCTCTAAAAGTGTTTGCGCATGCGTGAAAGCTTTCGTCTATGCACATAACCTATAAAAATACATGGACATACCAAAAAATATGAATTAGTAATATAATAATCATTGTGTTTAACGATATCTACATAATATCTATATTCACATAAATATTATTTAATAATGTATTATCATAAAGACAAGTAAAAAATACTGTTACAATTTCGTGTAACTTAAGTAAAATTCGTATATTTTAATTAAGAATCATTTGTTTTTCATAATAAAAGTGAGTAAGTGACTTACCTATATCCGATATCCGATGCTTCAAACACATACACTGAACCATACATTCCCGCCAAATATATTGGAAACAGAAGTAACGCATAATTCATAACATTGTACCTCCCAAACGGTCCTATCTCCTCCAATATCCCATCCAACCCCACATCACGAGCCATTTTAACCCGAAATTCGTACACACAATAAATAAATACTATAAAAACATCTTGTAAAGCTTTCTCAAATCAAACTACACGTGTTTATAAAAATGACGCAACGTTGACAGCTGATGTATTTTCGTCAGCACGCATGCGCGAAATTTTGTGTCACATCAGCAATTTTTTCCAAAATAAATTTGTAATGTGCGTAAAGTTACGATTTATTATTTAATCACTGACGAACTCTCTTCACTGGGGTCTGCGTGTGTATGATTGTAAAAGGAAAATAAACAACGGTCCGATAGCGTCTATTCCACCTAATTCATTATGCGAAAGAGATAAACAATCGCTTATGTGTATGTGTAAAAGAGATGGAAATTCATTTCGTTGCACGTGTTCATGAATTTTTAACGAGCGTATTAACGAATTATGAATTTGAATAACTATATTGTTTGAATACGAATTGTCGTATTTATTATCTGTGAAACTAAACAAAACTGAAAAAAGAATACCTACTTATTTACTTAATTAAATTTTGGTTTTTGTTATTTTCCATATTTAAGGCTCAAGGAAGATCTTAAAAATCTTGTTGATATAGACGAGAAATACACGAGCGAATTACGAATCTACTAATCTATCTACCCTACTACCCATAACCCAACGTGAAGATTGCTCTACATAACATAAAAATTTTAATGAATTTCGCTTTAAAAAACTTAATTAAGCTGATATGGTAAAAATCCTAAGGACCTAGGATATATGAAGTAATTGGGTAATTTTTCAATTTAGAACAACTCAGGACAATGCTCAGAAATTAATATTTTCATTGTTATTTCCCGGAGCTGTCATAACTGGAGTCTGAGAAGGATGTTATGTACTTCTCGCTCACGCGTCAACCACTGTACCAAGGAGACGGTCAAATACCACAGATTAGAATCATTAGATAATAGTTACTACCTAGTACCTACGCACTGTGTTTCATTAGATCAAAAAAATTTCCCTGTGCTGTTTATTGTATTTATCGATCAAGGGATGTATTTAAAATGTAAGAGTAGGACACCCACGTGTCAATTTCTGATACTTTTTTTTTAAAAAAAATGGCAAAGTTTAGGTGAATTTTTCATGAAAAATATTGAAATGTATTCTGAAATCGTAACTGTCTAAGATATTTATTTTAAATAAATATAGACTTATAAAGCATCTTTGGGCGCATATTATCCAGTTTTTATTTTTGGAAAACTACCTCCGAATACCGAGAAATATATTTTTTTCAGATTTTCGTTTTTATTTTTTTTCTCCCTAAAAACGCAAAAGTGCGGCTTGTCACTAGCATAGAATTATTGCACGTAATAAGGCCTATCACTCATAAAAAAACCACGCCGCACTATTGCGGTTTTTAGAAGATATCCAATTTCTAAACATAGTGTAAGGGTTGTCAATAAATTTGACCATCATTCTTTTTTTGTTTTGTACTATATTTTTTACCATATTACAATAAATGAGATATTTAGGCATAAAATCTAATGACCTGCTTGGGAAACCTTTTTTTAATTTTTTTAAAATTTTTAAAATTTAAATAAATAAATAAATAAGTAATATAATAATATATTTATAATTAATATTTAAATTCGGGCTTGCGATGTGATAAGTATGTAAGTTATATCTCTTTTTATTCCTTGTATATCCACACTTAGAAAAAAAACTTGTTTGACCTTTTTGCGACAACCCTATGTTGTGTTTTTTGACCTTTTTGAAAATGGCGTATTATTCCCAAAAACCGCAATAGTGCGGCATGATTTTTTTATGAGTGATAGGCCTTATTACGAGCAATAATTCTATGCTAGTGACAAGCCGCACTTTTGCGTTTTTAGGGAGAAAAAAAATAAAAACGAAAATCTGAAAAAAATATATTTCTCGGTATTCGGAGGTAGTTTTCCAAAAATAAAAACTGGATAATATGCGCCCAAAGATGCTTTATAAGTCTATATTTATTTAAAATAAATATCTTAGACAGTTACGATTTCAGAATACATTTCAATATTTTTCATGAAAAATTCACCTAAACTTTGCCATTAAAAAAAAAAAGTATAAGAAATTGACACGTGGGTGTTCTACTCTTACATTTTAAATACATCCCTTGATCGATAAATACAATAAACAGCACAGGGAAATTTTTTTGATCTAATCACTAATGAAACACAGTGCTACGTGTTATATGTATACGCATTAAACTAAAATTAGGTGTTTATTAAATAAAATCATAAAAAATAGGTTTAATTTTTTTTAAGCTTAATTATGTGTAATTTAATATTATAATACATACAAAAAATACGGATATTTTTAAGTGAAACTTCTTTAGGTGCGTTGAGAGTAAAATTTCAACGTCATGGTAGTATCGTCACGTCATGGAGTAAGGCGACGATTTTGGTATCTTGATTCCTGCCAGAAGTTTTCTGACTCGTGTACTCGGCACACACGCTCTTTTTTATTAACATCAATACTCTATCTATTTATTTATCTATAGATTAAATATTAGCGGCCATAATAATATTCTTTATAATTACAACTTTACCCGTCGACTACACCGCTCGATAATGCAACTACGCAAACATTTGTTCAACAAAGTTACCCTCCATTGAGTGATAATTTCCCAGCAGAAATTTGATGTTAGCACATCTACTTTATCTAGATAGTTGTGATGTTTATATCCAACGCTCCTACGCTACACTGTAGTGAATAAAGGCAGGTGGTATCAGCGCATTGTGAGCTGCCAAGTGGATTATCTCCGTTCCATGTTACAGTTTCATTGTACTTCTGATTCTGCAGGAGATTGTTGTATTAGTTTTGGAATCTTAGATTGTTTGTATTTCTCCTTGTGTATTATGCGATGCAAGAAGACGAGGTACACAGATTTTGCGAAACTTTTATGATAGGCGATATAATTTTACAACTTGTTTTTAGAATTATTATTTGGTCCAATTTATTTTAAAGGAACTTGTTTGGTATAATCTTGCACGCTATTCTGTTAGTGGAACCAACAAATTTGATAGTATTTCACATTAGAACATTGCATAATGATTGATGATGATGGCGTTACTGTTTTAATTAATTTAATCATTCGCATATATTTTAAAAAAGGAGAGGGGACAGATTACTAATTAATAATACTTATAACTAGTATTAGCATATATAATATAATACCATAGGTATTTGGGTAGTTAACTTTCATTTAATCTGTTCAGGGCATAATTTTCTCAGGTTAACTTTTTCAGTCAACATAATTTTGTAGTAAACAAAAGATAAATAATTCACGTTCCGAATATGATTGCATAAATATATATATATATATATATATATATATATATATATATATATATATATATATATATAGATATCTCCATGGGCACTATGTTGATCAAACGTGCCATATAGTTAGTAATTATTTGATCCGTTTTCACTTGTTGATCCGGTTGGTATTTGTGGATCCATTGCCACACCACCGTCCGTATGTGGATCCGAACGGAGCCACAAGTGTCACCATCAGTAATAATAATAATTACGTGCTTTTTATACAAATCCACCTTTTTTGCGTTTTAGCTCTTGTTGATCCGATTCAAATGAGCCAATCAGAGCCCACCGAGCTCAGCCATTGGTCGCTTGCGGCCTTTGCCATTTGAAGGTTTAAAGACATTTATTTCCGTTATAGAAACGTATGTTGCCGTTCGCCTTCCATAATTTGTTCGGATCTTCGGGAGGGCAAGATAGCTAGCTCGTCTATTAGGATAGTGGCGATTTGATGTTGAGATTATAATATTTGTATTTATGTTTTTATGTAGCGCTTTGCGGATGAACATACACGTATTATAAAAGTATAATTGTTTTAAATTCATTATTTTAGTGTCGTCGTAGATTTTATTTGTAGAAGTTAAAAAAGGATAGTTTAAGATGATTTAATGATTTTATTTTGTAAAATTTAGAGTGGCGCTAATTTATTTTTGTAAGAACTCCCCCAGACTTCTATTAAATACATTAGGTGCGGCTTTGCTAACGTGTTGTAGATGGTGTGGCGTAATTTATGGGGTATGCAAGAAGTAATATTACGCAGAGATCTAAGAAGTGCTGATAATTTATTTTTTAGATGGTCGATGTGATAATTCCATTTCAGAGAGCTGCCGATTCGCAAATCTAGGTTATTTCTCGTGGGTTTTATGTTCTAATACAACACCGTTAATTTTAAATGGAGCGTATGGCGGAATAATTTTGTTATGAGCTTTGAATTTAGATATATTTATTTTTAGGAGATTGCATTGAAACCATTTATTTAATTCATTTTGTGCTTGCGCTATCATGTCATGTATAGAGGGAACAAAATAAAACAGACAAGTGTCATCCGCATAAAGTGTTAGCTTTAAATCTTGTAAATTATTAATATAAATTAAAAAAAGCAATGGGCCTAGAATCGAACCATGTATGCCACATGTAATTGGTAAGGGAATGCTATCGTGGTTATCTATTTTAACTATTTGTGAAATATTTATCGATTTTTTAAATATGATTTCAGCATATCTAGTGCTTTACCATTAATGTTAATGGATGTTAATTTCTTTATTAAAAGTTCGTGAGAAACGGTATCGAAGGCCTTTTGTAGGTCAATAAACACTCCCAAAACTATATTGTTTGTGTCAATGTTCTGTTTCATTTAAATAGTTAGGTCCATAGTCGCTGACAGAGTGTTACTTTTTGGCTTAAATCCGTATTGACGCACTGAAATAGAATTAAATGAGTCTAAATATTTTTCTAATCTCGTGTGTAAAATCTTCTCCAATATTTTTGACAATACTGGCAAAACCGAAATTGGCCTATAGTCACCAGGTTCAAATTTTGAGCCACTCTTATAGATAGGAGTTACCTTCGCTATTTTTAACGAGTCCGGAAAACGTCTTTGAATTATGGCTTGGTTAAAACAGTCGCTTAAGGTATGATTTAATTTTTCTTTGATGCATTTAATTGCTTTTGTAGTAATACCATCAAGTGATCAAGACCTGTACTACAGTTTGAAGTAAGTTTTTAAGCTTATTAATTATAATTATATATTTTTACTGGCTTCGGTAGGTCTGAACTTATCAGTGAGGTAATTTTTAAAATTTCGTAGTTGTCTTTAGATTTCCTCTCCTCTGAGTTATAAAATGTCAATTCTGGGAAACCAGCAAAAATTACATTTTTTTCGCGGCTCTTTCTGTCCCGTAGTTCCTTGATTAAGTTTTTATTTATATGAAGTTAGACGTAAAACCCGATGAGTTGGCTCATGACTGACTGATTTATTGATTAAAGATTTAATTTCAGTAATTTTATTTTACTCTCACCCTGGTTTATCTGGGATTCTAATTGAGAAATAGTACTCTTCAATAATATGTTTTGTTCAGTAATTATCATACATGCTCATGACTTAATTTCATTGATTTGATTCGTATTTTGGCGAATTAAATTCAAAGATTGTTCGTTGGACGATTTAATTTCGGTAATTTGTGTTTTTACCTCAGAAATGTTTTCATGAATTTTGTTTACTATTTTGTTCATTTGAGCATACATATTTTTCAAGTAATGTACTAATACGGCTCAACTCCGACCGAATATCCTTCATATCATCACTAAATCTGCAATCTTGTTCTAGCGGTTGTTTCCATTTTCTGTAAGTAATTTGAGTATCAGTTGGCGTAGAACTCGTAGAAAACGAACTTAGCTTCGATAGATCGGGATGCGATCCACCGGTAGTACCCACTGCACCACTGCTGGTTAAACGTGTTGGCGATCTGCGTACACTCATATTTACTCCGCAATGGATAATTTGTGCAGGAATATGAGTCGTCATTTGTTTCACCTAAATCTAACATTTTAATTATTTTATCAGATTGATATCAGAATCAGGGCAAAGGCGAACGCTACATGTCAATAAATATTATGATAATTATCTTGATATTTACTGCTGATTCAAGAGGTAGGTTGTTATTTGTAGGATGCATACTACTTGAGAATTATCACCGTCACTGTATGACGAAAGGTTCGTAAATATCTATCTTTTTAGGGTTCCGTATTTTTAGTTTCACAACATTTTCTATAAGTTTCAATTGAATTACGGTCAACTTCTTCAACTTGCATAAAACTCAGGAGATTTTTTGTTAGCCCTAATTTCATATCCCCATGTCAATATCATGCAAGTGCATATAAATGGAACAGATCAACATACGACTTATGATTTGGTATATAAAACGGAGTCAAGAAGTGTTTGAGCATTTCAAAATTTGAACCGTTACTGAGTCGAGTTCGTCTAGTCTAGGCGGATTTAGCAATGTATGGAACATTACCTAACTATAATATGTTTGTGTACGGAGCCAACAAATACTGTAGTGTTTACGAAAAATTAATCTACGTTACTTAATATACAGTTTCGTTTTGTCGGATCAAATAAAGCTGTAATTTTGATAATATAAATGGATCTGATCAACATACGACTTTGGATTTGGTATATAAAACGGAGCCAACAAGTGTTTATGGGTTTCTGAATTTCGGCCGTTACGGAGTCGATTCAGTTCAAGATCTTAGCAATAAAAATGTTGAGTATATCAACTTCTCCACGAATACGTTTGGCAACGTCGCCCAAATATTTGCGCCGTTGCCACTCCGGGCAAGATCTATGCAACCGGAGTCGAGTAATATCGGGGAAAAGGTGGAGTCAGGAATGCACGGCAGTCGGGCTGGATCAACTTAGTGCCCAAGTTGGTATATATATATATATATATATATATATATATATATATATATATATATAAATACCAACTTGGGCACTAAGTTGATCCAGCCCGACTGCCGTGCATTCCTGACTCCACCTTTTCCCCGATATTACTCGACTCCCGTTGCATAGATCTTGCCCGGAGTGGCAACGGCGCAAATTTTTGGGCGATGTTGCCAAACGTATTCATGGAGAAATTGATATACTCAACATTTTTATTGCTAAGATCTTGAACTGAATCGACTCCGTAACGGCCGAAATTCAGAAACCCATAAACACTTGTTGGCTCCGTTTCATATACCAAATCCAAAGTCGTATGTTGATCAGATCCATATATATTATCAAAATTAAAGCTTTATTTGATCCGACAAAACGAAACTGTATATTAAGTAACGTAGATTAATTTTTCGTAAACACTACAGTATTTGTTGGCTCCGTACACAAATATATTATAGTTAGTTAATATTCCATACATTGCTAAATCCGCCTAGACTAGACGAACTCGACTCCGTAACGGTTCAAATTTTGAAATGCTCAAACACTTCCCCCGTTTTCCAATTACAGCACTAGAGCGCATTATGCGGCATAATGCTTAACGTTGAGTGTTCCAACTACAGCAACGCTTCGCACAATCGAGCACTCTTAAAATTAATGCGCGTGAATTGATGCGTGCAATCGATTTATCATTAATTGTTGGAAAAAAATTTAAAGCTTTCGTTTCATTGTAGTTTTTTCGATATAATCAAAGTTAATTCAAATTGTGTTAAAAAAATAAATATAAGTATGGATGAAGGTAAAAACATTGAAAAAAATGTTAATGAAATAATCAAAATCCAAATTACTTAAAATAACCGTAAATAGTTTTCAACCAATTGTTATGTATACCACTTTATTTACACATTAATGAGGTTGTTGCTAACTCTATGAATATTTTTTTTTCAACACTGAACTTAGCGCAACCTGCTGTTGCGTTTCACGTTCCAATTAAGCATCAGCATAATTCGGCATTGTGCGCCACTGAGTCGCATTATGCTCTGTAATTGGAAAACAGCCTTCTTCACTTCGTTTTATATACCAAATCATAAGTCGTATGTTGATCTGTTTCATTTATATGCACTTGCTTGACATTGACATGGAGATATGAAATTAGGGCTAGCAAAAAATCTCCTGAGTTTTATGGAAGTTGAAGAAGTCGACCGTAATTCAATTGAAACTTATTGAAAACGTTGTTAAACTAAAAATACGGAACCCTAAAAAGATAGATATTTGGACGAACTTTTCGTCATACAGTGACGGTGATAATTCTCAAGTAGTATGCAACCTACAAATAACAACCTACCACTTGAATCAGGGCAACTCTTTCGCGAACGCTTCACGTGATCCGTCAATATTTACTATCGGATTACGATATTTATTGACGTGTAGGGTAGTGTATTGACCGATCAAAATATATCGCTGGATTTCTGGAAATCCTTGTGATCTGATCCCAGGACCTAGATCGCTATATTTATCTTGCCGTCAGTATTGATGGTGTAGGGTGTGCTGTGATCTCTCCCAAGATACATCAGTAAATATCAAGATAATTATCATAATATTTGATGACGTGTAGCGTTCGCCTTTGCCCTGGTTCTGACATCAATCTGATAAAATAATTAAAATGTTAGATTTAGGTCAAACAAATGACGACTCATATTCCTGCACAAATTATCCATTGCGGAGTAAATATGAGTGTACGCAGATCGCCAACATGCAGTGGGTACTGCCGGTGGATCGCATCCCGATCTATCGAAGCTAAGTTCGTTTTCTACGAGTTCTACGCCAACTGATACTCAAATTACTTACAGAAAACGGAAACAACCGCTAGAACAAGATTGCAGATTTAGTGATGATATGAAGGATATTCGGTCGGAGTTGAGCCGTATTTATTACTTGAAAAATATGTATGCTCAAATAAACAAATAGTAAACAAAATTCATGAAAACATTTCTGAGGTAAAAATACAAATTACCGAAATTAAATCGTCTAACGAACAATCTTTGAATTTAATTTGCCAAAATACGAATCAAATCAATGAAATTAAGTCATCAGCATGTATGATAATTATTACTGAATAAAACATATTAAAGAGTGCTATTTCTCAATTAGAATCCCAGATAAACCAGGGTGAGAGTAACATAAAATCACTGGAATTAAATCTTCAATCAATAAATCAGTCAGCCAACCCATCGGGTTTTACGTCTAAAAATCAACTTCATATAAATTAAAACTTAATCAAGGAACTACGGGACAGAAAGAGCCGCGAAAAAAATGTAATTTTTACTGGTTTCCCAGAAAGACATCTTATAATTCAGAGGAGAGGAAATCTAAAGACAACTACGAAATTTTAAAAATTACCTCACTAATAAGTTCAGACCTACCGAAGCCAGTAAAAATATATAATTATAATTACCTTAATTCAAACTGTAGTACAGGTCTTGATGGTATTACTACAAAAGCAATTAAATGCATCAAAGAAAAATTAAATCATACTTTAAGCGACTGTTTTAACCAAGCCATAAGTCATAGACGTTTTCCGGACTCGTTAAAAATAGCGAAGGTAACTCCTATCTATAAGAGTGAGTATTCGGTTTTGCCAGTATTGTCAAAATATTGGAGAAGATTTTACACACGAGATTACAAAAATATTTAGACTCATTTAATTTTAATTCAGTGCGTCAATACGAATTTAAGCCAAAAAGTGAGCTCTGTGAGCGACTATGGACCTAACTATTAAAATAAAACAGAACATTGACGCAAACAATATAGTTTTGGGAGTGTTTATTGACCTACAAAAGGCCTTCGATACCGTTTCTCACGAACTTTTAATAAAGAAATTAACATCAATTAACATTAATGGTAAAGCACTAGATATGCTGAAATCATATTTAAAAAATCGATCACAAATAGTTAAAATAGATAACCACGATAGCATTCCCTTACCAATTACATGTGGCGTACCCCAAGGTTCGATTCTAGGCCCATTGCTTTTTTTAATTTATATTAATAATTTACAAGATTTAAAGCTAAATGGTCACCTAACACTTTATGCGGATGACACCTGTCTGTTTTATTTTGGTCCTTCTATACATGACATGATAGCGCAAGCACAAAATGAATTAAATAAATGGTTTCAATGCAATCTACTAAAAATAAATATATCTAAATTCAAAGCTCATAAAAAAATTATTCCACCACACGCTCCACTTAAAATTAACGGTGTTGTATTAGAACATAAAACCCACGAGAAATAACCTAGATTTGCGAATCGGCAGCTCTCTGAAAAATAAATTATCAGCACTTCTTAGATCTCTGCATAATATTACTTCTTGCCTTCCTCATAAATTACGCCACACCATCTACAACACGTTAGTAAAGCCGCACCTAATGTATTTAATAGAAGTATGGGGGAGTGCTTACAAAAATAAATTAGCGCCACTCCAAATTTTACAAAATAAAATCATTAAAACTATCTTTAACTATCCTTTTTTAACTTCTACAAATAAAATCTACGACGACACTAAAATAATGAATTTAAAACAATTATACTACATAAAAACATAAATACAAATATTATAATCTCAACATCAAATCGTCACTATCCTAATGGACGAGCTAGCTATCTTGCCCTCCCAAAGATCCGAACAAATTATGGAAGGCGAACGGCAACATACGTTTTTATAACGGGAATAAACTTCTTTAAACCTTCAAGTGGCTAAGGCCGCAAGCGACCAATGGCTGAGCTCGGTGGGCTCTGATTGGCTCATTTGAATCGGATCAACAAGAGCTATAATGCAAAAAAGGTGGATTTGTATAAAAAGCACGTAATTATTATTATTACTGATGGTGACACTTGTGGCTCCGTTCGGATCCACATACGGACGGTGATGTGGCAATGGATCCACAAATACCAACCGGATCAACAAGTGAAAACGGATCAAATAATTACTAACTATATGGCACGTTTGATCAACATAGTGCCCATGGAGATATCTATATATATAAATATATATATATAATACCAGGAGAGGGGGTGCATGCCACAGGGATAGTGCTTGTTTTATTAACAATGAGTCAAACTCAGAAGAATTACGCTCACACGAAATTCAGACATTAATCGGTGCCCACTGTAATAATCTTACTAAAAGCGCAAATCAGTCAACACCGTTGTCAACGGATGCTATTGAAGATTTTGTCTCTTTTACGCACCAGCAATACGATGAGACAACGAGCACTAGGCACGTGGAGGCCACAACAGCTACCGCGGTTTCTGACACAGCGCGCGAAGATAACAGTGGCTGCGGTGTCCTTGGAAGAGCGAGCGGGAAAGCGCATGTTGAGGCCCGCACTACGGTTTCGTGCAATAAAACTGCCGCGGGTTCTTTCTTATCGCCCCGCTGCTGCGCTCGGGCCGCTACTGAGTCATCGATTGGTAATAAGGAACTGTCTTCGCATAACGAGAACAATGTGATTACGAATACGCCTGCGACAGTTTATGATTGTCTGGTTCGGGACAAATCTAATAAGACCGATGATTGGCAGGTAGTTCGTAAGAAAAAATCAACCAAATATAAATTATTAGGGCAAAAGGGATGTGCATCACCTTTTAAGGATGATAAGTTTAGGGCTGCGAACCTTAAAGTGCCGCTGTTTATCTCTAATGTTAGCATGGATACGAATGAGAGTGATATTATGGACTACATAAAAGATAAAACGGGTGAAATTGTGTCTCTAAAAAAGATTAATATGCGAAGTAAAAAACAATATAATGCATATAAGTTATTTGTACCGAAAAATAAATTAGATTTATTTTTGAATGACACATTCTGGCCAAACGGCATTACATTTAGGCGTTTTGTGAATTTTTTATACAAAACGAAGTCTAGCATTGTTAAAGTCAAATAACTCAGGCTCCGGAACCACAGACACAATAGAAAATCTATTGTGTCTGGGACCGATCGGGCCGCTTGGGGCTCAATGGGTTAAATATCTTTAGTATGGATGATAAAAGTCAATTACATTGTAAATTTACTAGCTTTAATTGCAAATCTTTTAAGCGTTCTATTGATAATATTAGAAGTATATGTAACGAGTCAGATTTGGTTGCCTTACAGGAGACATGGCTACTGCCCCATGATATACCATTGCTTGGGACGATTTCTTGCAACTTTGAATATACCGGTAAATCAGCAGTAGATACATCCAAGGGTTTACTCACTGGTAGGCCATATGGGGGAGTGGCTATTCTCTGGAAGGTTGGTGTTTTTGATTCAGTTTCTGTAATAAAGTGTAATAGCTCACGGTTGGTTGCAATTAAAGCGATTATTAAGGACCGTTCTATTATAGTTTTCTCAGTGTATATGCCAACAGACTCTAGTCATAATTTAATTGAATTCACTGAGATTCTTAGTGAAATTAATGCTATTGTTGTGAGCAATGATGTTGAGTGTATATTTATTCTCGGTGATTTTAACGCTCATCCGCACGAGCTATTTTATAGAGAACTAATTAGCTTTTGTTCTGAACAATCTTGGATCTGTGCTGATGTTTTAAAATTAGGCGAATCAGTAAATAACTATACCTTTGTTAGCGAGGCTCATGGGTGTAGACGTTGGCTGGACCATTGCATTGTTTCATTAACAGCGTGGCACACTATTGCTAACGTGAGTATTAAAGAAGATGTGTATGTGTCGGATCATTTGCCGTTATTCATTACGTGTAATTTAGGTGTTGTAAGAAGTAAGAGTGTGATTCGTGACATGCCTCGTAGTAAAGTTAACTGGGGTGAAAGAAGTAACTCAGAAATTGATGCTTACCGAGAGCTATGTGATAGTAAATTAAAAGAAATTGATTTTCCCCGTGAATTAATCGGTTGCAGTCACGGTTCATGTTCTTTGTCTGAACATATGCAATTTCTGGATAGATTGTACAGTAAAATTGTTCATTGCTTATCTGAATCTGCAATTTTATCTCATCCTGAACCTCAGCCAACGCGTACCCATAAGCCTAAAAAATTATGTGGGTGGAATAAACATGTAAGGAATGCTCACCGGGAGGCCAGGCTTAGTTATAGGTTGTGGTTATCACACCAGCGTCCACAATTAGGGATTATTTATGATCAAATGTGCACTACTCGTAAAAAATTTAAAAGTCGTTTGAAGTGGTGTCAAGATAATCAAGACCAAATTAGGATGGATATTTTAGCCGAACATCAAGCTTCTAAAAATTTTATACAATTTTGGAAATCCACTCGTAAACTAGATGCTAAGCCGGGTCTACCTGTGAGTGTGGGTGGGAAGAATGATCCAAGAGAAATCGCTATGATGTTCAAGGATCATTTTACAGTAAAGTCACCTCTTGGATCATCTAATAAAAAAGTGAATGTGGAGTCTGGAGGACGTGGAGATGAACCTCTGTTTCATATTATTTCTTCAAATGAAATTAAGTCAATTATTAAGAATATGAGCAGAGGTAAATCTCCAGGTCATGACGGGCTCAGTATCGAGCATTTAAAATATGCGGGATGTCATCTGCCTAAGGTACTCTCGATGTTTTACACACTATGTATAAGGCACTCCTATCTGCCAGCAGATCTAATGAAAACAATCGTTGTACCTATTTTAAAAAACAAAACAGGTGACATTTCCGACATTGGAAATTATCGTCCCATATCCCTTGCTACAGTTTTGGCCAAGGTGTTGGACAGTGTGCTTGATGCGAGATTAAACAATTTTTTGGACTTACACGATGCACAGTTTGGCTTTCGACCAGGACTTTCCACTGAAAGTGCAATCTTAAGCTTGAAGCACACTGTACAATACTATACCAAGCGTAACACACCAGTGTACGCTTGTTTTTTAGACCTTTCCAGGGCTTTTGACCTCGTGTCATACGATGTTTTATGGAACAAGCTGGAGGGCAGGGGCTTACCAGTTAACATTCTTAATGTTTTTAAGTATTGGTATGCCAACCAACAGAATACTGTAAAATGGTCTAACGCTTTTTCCGAATCGTATGTGTTAGAATGCGGTGTAAGACAAGGGGGACTGTCGTCGCCTAAGTTGTTCAATCTGTACGTAAATGACCTTGTTGTCGAACTCAGCAATATGAGGGTTGGTTGCCGGATCGGAGGTATCAGTTGTAACAACATAAGCTATGCCGATGATATGGTATTGCTGGCTCCGACTGCAAGTGCCATTTCTGAGATGCTCAAAGTCTGTGAGACATATGTCGCTGCTCACGGTCTGCTTTATAATGTGTCTAAATGTAAATGCATTGTTTTTGGGGACGTTGGTAAGCATAGGAAATGTACGTCTGATATATCTCTTTACGCTATAACAGTTGAAAGAGTTAAAGAGTTTAAGTATCTCGGACACATGCTTACTGATGACCTCAAGGATAATGTAGATATAGAGCGTGAGCGTAGGGCATTGGCGATCCGAAGTAATATGTTGGCCCGTAGATTTGCCCGTTGTAGTAATCCAGTGAAAATCACGCTTTTTAAAGCCTACTGTCAAAATTTCTACACGGGTAGTCTATGGTTTGACTATACTGATAGATCGCTTAATGCCTTGCGTGTCATGTATAACAATGCGTTTAGAATGCTGTTGGGACTGCCTCGCTACTGCAGTGCGTCTGGAATGTTTGCTAATGCGCATACTGACGACTTCTGGGCGATTATACGCAGAAAAACAGCGTCTACTTTAGATAGAATGCGGCGCAGTCGCAACAGTCTCATGATGATCATTTCGGAGCGATACATGTCATCTTTCATGGGACACTTTGTGCGTGAACTTGTCCATTCAAAGAGACAAGTTTACGCATAGAGTGCCTCATCAACTGATAATAATGAGTATATTTTTAATATTTACTAACATTAGTTATTAAGTCTCGTACTAACATAAATGGATCTGTGTAATCTAATTGTTTAAATAAATAAATAAATAAATAAATAAATAACAACAAAGCACCTATAAATGTAAACAGAATGACAGTTTAGAATATATCGCCAAATTTACTGTGAGCGAGAATGAAGCAGAACTAAATTTACACTAAACATTATAACTAATCTGTAAATGGAAACTGTTTGTCAATACGGGTGTTTGCTTGAGCTTCTTATGCATGATTCATACTGTTAATGCACAATTGAATATGTTTGGGAATTGTAATTATTTGAAACCTTAAAAGCTGGTGATTCTCACAACTTCCATATATTTACGTTATCACGTTAAAAAACAGGATCATACCTTCTGAATCAAGGATAAAACAATAAAAATATTTCATTTTATTTTACTATACAGTGTTGGTCGGTTATCCTACTGGAAAATCTACCAAATACGATGTTTTTCTTCTATTCATTTCTGATGTTGGGTACGTACTAGATAGGTACATAGGATAGCTACCTATATAAGGCTAGCCTTAGACTTTAGAGCATAAAATGCTATAAGTAGCGAACAATGTCATACGATATTTTTGAAGTGAAACTTCTTTATCGGGGTTGGAAAAAAATTTAGTGTAACATTGTTTCGTTAGTACGCATGACATTTTTCCGTTACGCGCCATCTTTTTCTTATCCCTAGCCACGCGTGATTCGACGTTTTTCTGTAAAGATGCATATTAAAGTACCTAAATTATTTTTTTGAAAAATAAGCTCATAAAGAAGTTTCACTTCTTACGTGTGTACACTTAATACTTACACGCACACATTTTTTTTAAATTCTAACAACAGTAAAATATTTTGTAGCTATCATAATTATTATAAAAATGAACAAACAAATAAGACATTTTTTGTTTCGTATTTCATGTTCATAATACCACAAGGAGTCCGTAATAAGGGCTACAAAAAAGTACTCAAGAAATAACACGTCCTGAATTTCTCTCACTACCACACTTTATTACGTCCTCAGAAACAAACAGGATAGTTTTTCTTTTCAAGTATTCCAATAAAATGGCACCTGTAATATTGACGCTGTCGAAAATAAAATAAACATCGGTTGCGAGGACCTAACAAGCGGATCATAAAATGAGATAGCATTTATTTGTAAGCGTCTGTCGCTTTGAAAATACAAGCATAAAAAATAATGATGTCTACCGCAGATTTAATTGGCCTTTCATGGGACATTTTGTATGTTTTTTTTTTTGGGAAAAATTCAAAATGTTGCGACCGCGCTGTGCTTGTGTTTATTTCGTGACGTGAAAAATGTTTAGCTAATAAATTGCAATGTTTTATTATTCGGGATAAATAATGAACTAATATTATTAAAACAGTCCACCTGTTCGGGTTATAAATTGTGTAATTAAGGCGTCTTTGTTTTTTAGAAACGCCTGAATTTGTTAATATTCCTAAGAATTCTTTTAATTGTAGGTTTAACATTTTCGGTATTTTTACGTTCACTCTATTAATAATAAAAAAATGTGTGCGTGTACACACGTAAGAAGTGAAACTTCTTTATGACCTTATTAAAAAAAATAATAATTATTAATTACGCAACTTTGCATTATACGTCGGTCGAATCACGCGTGGTAGGGATAAGAAAAAGATGGCGCGTAACGGAAAAATGTCACGCGTAATGAAAAAATATTACACTAAATTTTTTTCCAACCCTAATAAAGAAGTTTCACTTCAATAATACATAATATCCAAGTTACAATTTACAAAAATGATTGTCATAGAGATTAGAACTAACTACATCAAAAAATGTTATAAAGGTAATCTATATCGATGGCTTACAGCCAAAAAGGGATAAGCGCCATTTTTTGGAGAACGGACTTATATATACCGCTGAATTGCTCTTTTTTTTCTGCGTCGTTTGGTCTAGTTCACACATCTCTAGGTTAAACTTTAAGTCCGTTTGGCGGTAGTAAAATCAAAGACTAAGGCCAAATTTCTTCGTCTTAAACGACAGATTTTTTTGTGTGGAATGCATTTTGGTAGTTAGTCAAAAATATTTCAATACAAACAACCTTTATATTTTTTGGGCTTCCTGTAAATTTTTAATATTTTAACGTTAAACCATTTTGCCTGAAGGCAAGTATAAAAAAAATATGCGTTTAAGATAATTTGCTTCGCTGTAATTTTTTGTTAAATTTCATTTAGTACTTTACGCTCGTGCCTTCAAAAAACAAAATTGTCGTTTGATATAGAAAGGCAACATTTTTGAGACTTAATTTGGTGTTTAGCAGTTTTTTTCCGGTTAGTCTTTAAACACTTAAATGGCGGATACTACATTTGTCCCTATAAATATTTAATAATAGTTTGTCGCTTATACTTTTTTCCCTCCCGAAACAGAAGAAATTTTGACGCTTAGGATAAAATAGCAGAAATGAAAAATACGTTTATGCTAATTTGTTTTCATCCTATTTGTCGTTTATCTGTCTAAAAACAGTTTGGAATGGTGGTTATCGGTATCGTTTCCCCAAACCTACGAGCCCAAGCGGCTTCGCGATGAGAAGACTGATTTCATTAATCTTAATTAATGTTAAGAAAACTTTGTTTGTTAAAGTTGCAGTTCTTTTTTTTTTAATTTTTGTAATGTTTTCTATGAGAAATACCTACACAGAACAAAATTAAATATACATAAAATTACAAAACGTTGAATTCTATTTAAAAAATCTAGTTATATTGGTGCACTTGGCGATAGACTAGCGCGACTTCCTTCGGGAACAAGGGCGTTTTGGTCCCTCGCCAAGGCCATCCAAGGTAACTTTTGTCGTTCATCCTTTCCACCGCTAAAGAGAAAGCCGAACTCTTGGGCGCTCTCTTTGCTAGGAACTCGACTCTTGATGACAGGGAAATGACACCGCCGACCATCCCGCGGTGCAACCATTCAATGGCGGATATACGCTTCACACAACGTGCCGTTCGAAACGCTCTCTTTTATCTTGACATCCATAAGTCGACTGGGCCGGATGGAGTCTCCCCTATTGTGCTTAGGACATGTGCTCCTGAGTTGGCACCGGTTGTAACGCGTCTTTTTCAGCTCTCTTACGCCAAAGGCATTGTCCCGAATTCGTGGAAGACTGCTCTTGTCCACCCAATCCCTAAAAAAGGCGATCGCTCAAATCCGTCTAACTACAGACCGATCGCCATCACTTCTTTACTCTCCAAAATAATGGAATCCATTATTAACTGCCAGCTCATGAGGTATCTGGAGGAGAACCAGTTGTTAAGCGACCGGCAATACGGTTTCCGTAGTGGTCGCTCGACTGTTGATCTTTTGGTGTACCTCACTCACAGATGGGCGGAGGCGGTTGAGAGTAAAGGGGAGGCATTGGCTGTAAGTTTGGATGTAGCGAAAGCCTTCGATCGGGTCTGGCACAAGGCACTTCTAGCGAAATTACCATCTTTCGGACTTCCTGCAAGGTTATGCGATTGGGTTGCCAGCTTCCTGGAAGAGAGGAGCATTAAGGTCGTTATCGACGGTTCTTGCTCTAAGCCTCTTCATGTGAACGCTGGTGTCCCACAAGGCTGCGTGCTATCTCCTACACTGTTCCTTCTGCATATCAATGATTTGTTACAAATCAGTAACATTCATTGCTATGCAGACGACAGTACGGGGGATGCTCTTTATCCCGGCCGTGCAAACACCTCAAAGGAAAGCCTCAATGAGAGTCAAAACAAACTTGTGTCTGAAGTCGAGTCTTTTTCTCCAAGAAGTCTCGGAGTGGGGCGAACTTAATCTTGTCGAGTTCAATCCCCTAAAGACACAGGTTTGCGCGTTTACCGCTAAAAAGACCCCATTTGTCGTAGAACCTCGCAAAAGCTAAATTAGCCTCGAAAAAACTTGGTGTGCTCAGTAGATCGAGACAGTACTTCAAGCCGGCCCACCGACTTCAGCTGTACAAGGCTCAGGTGCGACCGCATATGGAGTACTGGTCTCATCTCTGGGCCGGAGCCCCACAGTATCAACTCCTTCCACTTGACCGCATCCAACGTCGAGCAGCTCGAATTGTCGATGACCGTAGGCTTTCCGATAGGCTCGATCCACTGTCAGTGCGGAGAGACGTTGCGTCTCTCTGTATACTGTACAGAATCTACTACGGGGAGTGCTCTGAGGAATTGTTCCACCTTATACCAGCCGCACAGTTCCACCACCGGACCACACGCCGTAAAAACCAGTTCCATCCGCACCATCTGGATGGTTGGCGCTCCACCACTGTCCGCTTTACCCGTAACTTCCTTCCGCGTACGGTGAAACTGTGGAACGATCTGCCACCTGCGGTGTTCCCGAACAACTACGACATTGGGGCCTTCAAGAAAAGAGCTTATTTGTCCATTAAAGGCCGGCAAAGCACCTGTAACACTCCTTGTGTTACAAGTGTTTATGGGCGGTGGTGACCACTTAACATCAGGTGGCCCACCTGCTCCTTTGCTTGCTCTGACATAAAAAAAAAAATTACCTTTGTTATTTTTAAATTAATTTGAGCTCGGCTATGTAATTCGTCGGAGATGCTTTTTTATTTTGTTTTTGATTTTGTGATGCTTATGTTATGTGCTATTAATACGTCAAATAAAGACTGATTTGATAAATATTGATGTCTTCTAATTATTTACATCCCTAAAGCAAAATTTGGGGCAAAGCAAGTTTCAGTATCTTATGCAAAATATTTCCGTTAAAAAATTTAACTTTATACAGTTTTGCATACTGTTAATTTTTATTCGGTAGCTCCTTACACAGTATTTACCTATATTTTTTCCCTAAAACTTTTGCTTGTGACATTTTTCTTCGATATATATAACATTTAAATTAGAATTACGTCATTTATGCTCAAGCAAAAAATTCAATTATTTACACTTATGCCATTTTTCCTGTTTACAAAATAAAAACCATTTGAGGATAAGCGACAGTAAATTGTATTTTGCGCTATATAATGGAAAAATAAAAACGTCATTTAATAAGTACTAAATTCAATGCTATATTGTATACATCTCCAGCTTTTTGGGGTCTATACAATTTTTTTTATGAATTTTTTTTTATATTTTTCACTTTAAACCACTCTCATGAACAATTTTATAGGTGGCGGTTATCCTTTATTGGCTGTAAAGCATCGATATACATAATAATATATAAACTCAAAGGTGACTGATCTGATATAGTGATCTATCAACGCACAGCCCAAGCCACTAGACGTATCGGGCTGAAATTTGGCATGTAGGTAGATGTCATAACGTAGGCGTTCCCTAAGAAAGGATTTTAGAAAATCCATCCCCTAAAGGGTTAAAATAGGGAATGAAAACTTATACCATGAAAATTTATCTTTTCCACGCAAGCGAAGCTGCGGGCAACAGCTAGTTAAAATATAAAGGTAAGTTACAATATAGGTAGGTAATATACATAGTGTCAAAGCTTATGTTCTTAGTACACGGAGGCTTTACTAAGCTGGGTTGGGTTTTGTACCTATTCACACGCATACAAAAGGAGATATTATATTTATTATAAAATGTATTTCACTTAACCGTATATATTTCACTGTACAGTTTATTATTCTAGATCCTTAAGAAGGATCCTTAATAAAAATGAGAATTGAAATGAATTAAAATGAGAAAATGAGAATTCCAAAATGTAATGCACCACCACCATAAAATATATTGTAATCCTTATGGTTTTTCGGGTTGTCTGGCAGAAATCGCTTACAGCGATAAGACCGCCCTCTGTACATATTATAGATAACTTGTATCATTCTTTTTTGTAATCTTGTATTTTTGTGTGCAATAAAGAATTTTTCATTCATTCATTCATTCATTCCCCACATCACCCCTAAATAGCGAAGCTTTCTGTTATTGAAAGATTTTTCATGATCCGATCCGTAGTTCCGAAAATAAACCATCTAGTTCAGAAAATACAAAGTCGGAAATTTACTTCATCAAAATATTATTACTATAGTTTTATATTTTCTGTGCTATTTTACTGTTTATTATACTTATATACTAATGAATCGACCCAGCTTCGCTCGTATTGACTGATACAAACGGACAAATTATACGAAATTGACCTATGTATGTAATTCTGGAATAATGAAGCTTTCAATAGGTGGAATAATTTTCAAAATCGGTAGAGCAGTTTTTGTGTTTTATCAAAACAATTTAACAAATAAAAATAAAATCATTAATTTCCTTTTTGTAACCAAATTCTTTACAATAATGTTATTCTATTTGATTAATAGGGTTGAGATCCTTAAAACTTAAAAGGGATTATAGTCCCAACACCCTGCATATCCTATTATTGTTATTAACGGTGTATTATGTGAGGATGTTATTAATTAATTACTTATACAATATACAGGATTGGTGAATTAAATTTTTAATTGTTAGCGGTTAATTTGAAATAAGATACACCTACAACTCGCCTAATAGATAGGTATCAGTATAAAAGCCTTTATGCTAATTCAGATTATTATCCATTTTTATTATGTTAAGCAAAATTTTATTTGATCAGTTTTTGGATATAAATTTTTTCCATTTTCACAAAGAAGTAGGATAATCTGCGCAGTGATATAACAATTTGCTATGTACCAGGAAAGGGTATTAATTAAAAGCTTTACAAACTCATAAAATCCTTTGTTTTCGAGAAAGTTCCAAACCGTATGTTATAAAAATTAAAAAGCTTCCATTCGAAAAAAGAAATATCCTAAACAACTTATCTACTAAATACTTCCCAGTAATCGTTTGTAAGCGTTTAAATTTTAAATTTCGTCGTTATCGCAACAAAGAACAGCCTGATTTTCGATTAAACCTTCAAAGGTTTCTGGTACATTTAGTTACGTAAGTTTTTGGAGAGAGTTACGAACTTTCAACGCTCTTACTTTTGGTTTTCGATAATAATAATTATGATTCAGTTTGGAAATTGGATGTTCAGAAAAATGACTTAGGGGGTATGGCAATGGTTCTAGGTTTGGAATATATTTCATACTAGCTGTGCTCCGCGGTTTTACCCGCAGTGCTCTGCTCCTGTTGATCTTAGGCCTTAGCGAGATGATATATAGCCTTCCTCGATAAATGGGCTATCTAAACACTGAAAGAATTTTTCAAATCGGATCAATAGTTCCCGAGATGAGCGCGTTGAAACAAACAAACAGTCAAACAAACTCTTCAGCTTTATAATATTAGTAAAGATAGTATGTCCGTGAATGACCATAGAAATATGAAGGGAGGAAGCTTTCTTCAATATCTATTTATCATTCAAGTAGAAAATGTAAGCAGTTTTACATAATTTCCGTACCTAATGCATTATAGTGACTAAAGGAACCACCTTCGAGATTAATCACAGAAATAAATTTATTTATATCAATCACAGATTCAAAATCTGAAATACAGTTGAGAGTGCGCATGTGCCAAATGAAAAACCTTTTATTTGGCGCGACTGGCGTCAGTGCAGTGTAGAGAGCAGCCAAGTTTACACCTATATATTTTTGTGTTTTAAATAAATACCTATTGCTATTTATTTTTACTATTTATCCTGATACAAAATAGTATTACGTGATTGGTAGATATTGAATTTTGGTTTTTGAATTCTGATTCTTAGTCTTAATCTTTTAATCCTGTAATAAGTGGTTGATTTGTCTTCTATTCCTTTCTAATGAGTTTGATACGCTTTAAATTGATTTGCTTTATAGTTAAATTTCAATTTAAAACAGTGCTGCAGAATTCTTGAACGCGATTGGTGCGTCAATTCATTTGTTTATTAGCTAATTTCATGTCATATTTCTCTTTCGTGATTAGTTGTGTCAATTAAAAAAGTAGTTCTTAGTTGGGGCTGCAAAGTTTTAACTGCTAGGAAATCCTATCGCTTGAAAGTGATGTTTAAGGCTTGAGACATCGATTAACTCTTGAGTTAACAGCACGTTCAATGAGTTTATAAGTAGATATTCGACAATACTTCTTTTTGTTATTTAGGTCTCTTGGCACAAAAAATGTTAATTATCTTTGTATAACTTTGTTTCAGATGTAAGGTTGTTGTAGTTATTTGAGCATGTTTCGTTCTTCTGCATTTTGTTGCATTTAATTAGTTTTTAGGTAACAATTATTAGATGACGTTCTAAATACCTCTAGATTGAGTGTAATTTATATAATCATCAGCATGTGTAATGTTTATATTATATAGTACCTATATATTAAAGTTCCTTGTCTACCTGTTGACTTTACCCTAGGTTCCTACGAGGTTTTTGAAGACCTTGACTTTTACCATCAGGTGGTCATGATGTACGTTATTATTAGTCCATGAGTGATGATAATATTTTTTGATCATTTAAGTACCGTTTAAACTAATGGTGTAACTTATGGCACTAGGATAGTGAATATTTCGAAAAAAAAGAGTATCTCTTTATCGATACTTAAACCGACTCTATCAACATTCATGTAATAACATTGTAATCCATGTAATTTGAAAACTTATTAACACAATATTAAAGAAACACTGATTTACCCTGATTTACCAGCATTTGATCAAACGTTTTTGAACAAAGACGAGTGTTGTCATGCGAAGAGGTTGGTTTTCTAAAATCGGTTGTTTGCAAGCTTCACAGATATTGAATTTTTAAAACTTAATCTGAATTCTCAACACTAGAACAGATCTCACACTTTACTGGTTATGATGTTAAATTATTGATGCATTTGAAGAATTGTTTCCCGCTAGATTTGTTTTGTGACTGGCAGGTTCTATGAAGTAGGAATGGAATAAATTTAACTGAACTTTCTGGAATGTTAACAGCTTTATATGTGTTTATATTGAGTGCTGTGCACATGAATGTATAGGTATCTAAAGTTTCTGAAGCAACAATAATACGAAAAAAAAATCTTTCTCTGCCTTTTGTCTAATTGTTTTGGATAGGTAGGTCCTATCCTATCTAATAACCGCTTATAACGGAAGTATGAAAAAAAATTATTTAAAGACGTTATACTTATAGATATATGCACTTTACTGATTGCAAGTTTAGTTGCAATGTGTATGAAAATAACTATCAAACTCATTTTCAAAGAACAACAAAACAATAAGCAGAATGAGGAAGTACTTACTACACTTTTATGTCATAAACATGACAGGCAATGACAAACAGCCCTACATACCTACTAGGGAAAGTAAACAGTTACTAAAGTAGCACTCAGATTGTATGACACTGAAAAATCACTCTTGAAGAGAGCTCTCTTCGAATAGCTGCTACTTATAGAAATAACTGCTATTTTTGAGGGACTGTTCAAAAAGATCATTATCTATGCGTAACAGTAGTATGCTGTTACTAACGTAAGTTTTTAATAAAGAGGAGAATGATGGATGTTCGTTACATTTGGATTTGGGTGAAAATTGGTTACCTATAAGAAAATTGGTTCTTTGTGAATAAGATTGAGTTAATAGAACGAAAAAAAAAATGTATAAGTAGTTTTTGATGGTTTGGTTTTGTCTTCGGTCCGAATGACATTAAAATTTATATAAGAAGGGGAAAGTTAAAGTTTTTAAGTAGATGGTATAATCCATACTATTAATATTATAAATGCGAAAGTAACTCTGTCTGTCTGTCTGTTACTCAATCACGCCTAAACTACTGAACCAATTTGTAAGTTTGTAAAGAGATATTTTGATACCCGAGAAAGGACATAGGCTACCTTTTATTGCGAAATATCTACGACGGGCGAAGCCGGGGCGGACCACTAGCACACCCCGGACACTCCATACAAAATTATAGTTTTGACAGTCACACTGTAGAGACTGCAAATGTGTGTGTAAACTCTTTATGGTTGGCACATTTGTGACTAGCGTAAAAAAAAATTCGCGTTTTTCTGATGTAATACATCCGTAAACAGCACAATATCTAACCATTTTCTACGAAAAACGATAATCACAAATCCAAAATAATAAAATTGCTTTAAGTCAATTTGATTAATGTTGTCAATCTTCGTTGCGTTTCGTCTAAAGACGTCGTTGGTATCGTCCTTGCGGGGAAATGGGTACCATAACATGTCTGATCGTGCGGGGTGAGTGAGTGTTTAATTTTGGCGGGAGGCGGAGAGTGTCCGTTCTGTAGCGTTTAGCTACTATTATGTATTCTGTGCCACTAGTGTAAGATAAGTTTTAAAATGAATGGAACAATCTAATTAGAAACTTGATAATCTCACATAAAAACATATTTATTTATCTAAATTAAGGTGTGTTTTTTGAAAGATTATTGAGTGATAATTTACTAATTACATAAGGTTTAAAACGATAATTAGCAATATATTTGTTAGGGAGTTATGAAACAAAGATTTTTGTAAACAATTATTTAGGAAATGAAAACATTCAACAAAACAAACAGTTTGAGTTTTCCCCAACCGCGCAGATTTTCATTGATACATAGCTTTTATTTATTACCAATTTGCGTAAAACTATTATAATTTTGGTATAATATAAGAGATTGTGTAGATATCCTTAATGTGCTTGTCTGAGGCACAGAATAATAACTAGTAGCTACTGATAAATTATAATTCATAATACTTTAAATACAAAATCTAACACGAGCAGCGTGAAGTTGAATCTCTGGAACAGCAGATTTTTACCCTTTTTCAAATCACATCGGAAACGAAAGCGAATGGTCAGCAAAGCCTAAAATAATAGGAGCATCCAGACTTCGGCAGGTGAACAAAGGCGTTCGTTAGCGTTCCACCAACTTTCCCGCAATTTTGTGTGAACCGCCATTTTGATATTCGACTAGCTTACGATTTTGTGTGACGTCGAACTTATAATTAAAATTTTTTTATTATAGTTTTCAAAAACGCTAATCATTGGTTTATCGAATAAAGTTGAATTAATTGAAAAAAATACTCGCAATATCAAGAAGAACGCAGCGTTTTCTTAATGCAAATAATATATATTTTTTGGAAACAGCGCTCTCTTCTGGATGTCAGTAGGTATACGCATTTTATATGAATCAATGTATCATCATTTTAATCAATATCGAATTCATTGTTCTCATTTAGTTTAGTGTTTTGTCACTAGATGGCGCTATTCTCAATTACATACAATAATTATAATAGGTATGTAAAGGTTTGCGCGGCAGATACAGTTACATTTTTAGGTTATATTATTATCTCTTTTATTTATTGATATTTCTTGACCTGTTTATGCACTGGTTTTGCAATAATAAATTTAGTATCGAGTCGATAGCTTATTAGCACAGTGCTCGGTCGTATCTTTGACATATTTTGGAAGTGGGGCCGGTTCTATCAAACTTTTTTTATCTGTTGCAGTTGTTTATTTATAACCATTGAGATAATATTAATATGGAGCAGACACCACGAACAAAATCTGTGCGCCAAGCGAGGCGGCGCGGGGCGCGCGAATGACGGCTAGACAGTCATAGATTATGCGATGTCTTTGTACTTACTTAATATTTATTTTAGGTATAAACTGACTTTACTACGCGGGGCTAACAATATCTGGCATATAATATAGGATGATGTAAATAGTGACGTCATATGGAATAATTTAATTTTTTTCGTGTTTTAGGTTCAGTCAGGGCTATGGGAAGTTTTATTCCTTACAAATTGAGCCTTTTTTTAGAAAAAAAATAATTTTTCCCTTTCTTCACGGCCCAGACATGGAAACCTTGAATAGAAAAAATATTAATTACTTATCTCTGAACTAGCGGTCCGATCCGGCTTCGCCCGTGGCACATATTTCGCTATAAAAAGTAGCCTATGTTCTTTCTCAGGGTCTTAAGATTGTCTGTGCCAAAGGAGAATGCCCATGAAAGTATGGACCACAGTACAGTGTTGCGTCAATGCCAGAGTGGTTTTGGAGGGTTCTTCGATATTCAAAAGATTTTTACCAATTGATTTTTTTGTGATAAAAACAGGGGTTTTCAAGATATTGAGAAAAATGTGAAATAACCTCAAAACTTAAATAACCCCGATTTAGTTAGGTTTATCTGTGATTTTGGTAACATTTTATCGTCCAAAGGTTATTTTTTGATTAACATATTTAATCTATGCGTAGAGCTTATGCTTTCAGAAAAAGTCTATCTGTTCATCGGCTAGTGTAGGTAGGCACCAGAAATCTTCCGGGACGGATTTCAAGAAAACCTAAATATATACTTAAAAAATGCCAATTGAGTTTTTATTCGGTTTACATGTTGTTGTTGCTGTTGTTGTTTGAATCATTTTTTCACTACATATTCGAAGAAAGAAACAAATAAGAAATAACTGGTTACCTACCAAGCTATGTCATAATAATATTTTTTTTATATATACATATTTATATTATTTTACTTCACTATCTTTGTTAAAACAACCTACATTGTATAAACAATACCTTAAAGAGTGATTTTATGTTAATTGATTTTTTTTTGTAATTCAATGAAAACAATAATCGATATTAATACATTTAGCTATTTACCATGGTAAATGTAATAAGTTACCGCTTGGTTACCGTGGTAACCGGTAATGGACACTAAATCTATAATAACGGATCTAAACAATTACATGTCTTATTAGATTTTACAAAACATTCCCTGTTCAAAATATATTTTCCGATGGTAAGAAGGCCTCTAAATTGCCGAGATTTTTTTTAATAGTATTGTTGTCTTGATGCATGAGAAAAACCAGTACCAAAAATGGGCATTCTCTTTTCATCAAAATCGGTCCAGTAGTTTATGAGCCTATTAATTACAATCAAACAAACAAACAAAGTTTTCCTCTTTATAATATTAGTACAGATAAATAAATAATAATTCAATTACACGTTCAAGTCAGTAGCTTATACAATATCAATTAAAAACGAGATTAAAATCAATTAACAAAAAAAAATTGGTGATTGAGTAATTGATTTTCATATTTCATGATTTCACCTTTTTTCAATTAACAACCAGTCTATGCTTTTCTAAATATATAAAATTATTATTTTATACTATAAAAATATACGCCAGCAAATATTACTAACAACACTTATTTCATGCCCAATGTCATATCTTAAATTTTTAATCTATGACAAAATGTCGCCCGCCAAAAATTTTGCTCTAACTAAGTTTTAAAAATTATTATCTAGTTACTTACTGATGAAAAGTTATTCCTTTGCACTTTTCCGTATTCTTTGTATTATTTGTGCAATATCGTAACACACACGTAGGCATATTTGATGCGTTTCACTTTAAAACAAATAAAAAATGAGCGTGACGTTCGCGCCAATGAGCGAGCAAGCGACTGAGTGCAGTTACGCCACATGACGTATGTTGAGTGGAACATAAGTGATGTAGGCGGTATCGTCTCCATATTAATATTATCTCAATGTTTATAACTGCTATTTTGTGCATAATTTATTCACTATGTGTGTTAAACGCATGCGAGTAGTTTCGTAGCACGTATAGTTTTAAATAATAGAAATTACGACTGAATTATTTATCGCAGTTAATATAAAATAAAATGACAAATACAATGATTTGTTAGTGTTTATTACACGTTCATATTATTGTTGATTTGTGATTTATTTCGAAGTATTAGTGAGAAATATGTCGAAAGAAGCGGCGGGTTCCGCTTTGGACGAAGTTTGGAGGAAATTGGGTCCATTTGGTAAATACACGGTTGTGAATTATGCACTTTTGCTTATTCCATGTTATTTGTACGGAATGTACGGGTCTGTGTATAATTTTGAAGCTATGGATATAAACTACAGGTGAGTTAAATTTATTTATAAAGTAGAATGAGCTCTAGAAGAAAGCTACATTATTTTTGAGTTATTTATGCCACCTATTGGTATGTAGGCATAACATACCTACTATTTTAGTCATAATAATTATTTTAGATATTAAAACAATTTTCATTCATTATTTGAATAAAATTTCGAGCAAAACATTTAAGATTCATTTGTGTATAAAAATGATCTCATGTAGATTCATACCTATATTTAAAACTGGTTTTGGTTAGGATTTAGAATACATAATAATATTATAATGTTTCATTTATTTACCGGTAAAAGCGGCAGATATTTATGTTTTATCATGTGTAGGCATGACGTATCTGTAGCGATTTATCTTGAATAAATAAATAAAAGGTAAGTAGGTACCTACTTACTTATATGATTTATTTAAATTTATTTTTATAACCTAAACGAACACTAAGCAATGAAAAAAAATTAATAAGAATATAAATATATTTTAAATAAATTATTGTCAGTCTGGCGCTTTTACGTCTGCACCACACTATTTATTGGGTCCATGACCACACTCACAAATTTGGATGATATTTTGAATGAAAACAATTTTAGACCGAGCTAAGAACAGAGGCTATTTTTTATGGGTCACACCTAGTATTTTTTATATGAAGGTAGGTAGGTATATGATAAACTAATTGACTTGAATCTCGTCATATAAACTGTTTATCAAATTACAGTCGCTTCAGTAGTTTAGTGTCCAATATCAAAATACTTCGCAATAATAAAAAAGATAGGTATGCAGTATTGCAATAACATACCTAATGTAGTAATGTTATTTAAAAATATAAAATTATTTCTCATAGGAAGGATTTATATCAAGCATTAATTTATATTTTAATCAAAAATAACAAACGTTTTTTATAAGCCACATTAACATTTATAAGATACCAACGAGATGTACCTACCTACCGAGGAAAAATCGAGAAATACTTTCATTTCGTATTTCAACCCTTTATAGTCATCATCATCAATCATCATCAATACATATAATAAAATTCTAGAAAAGTCGTGTCTGTACAATCAAAATATACTTATAAAAAAAAATTAGCAGGTGCTATTATTAAATCGATCCCAAACCCAAAACTGTAGTTAAAAAAATTTTTGTCTGTTTGTCTGTTTGTCGGTTTGTCTGTTTGTCTGTATGTTCGTGCACGCTAATCTCAGAAACGGCTTATCCGATTAAGATGCGGTTTTCACTAATATATTGTGGTAATCTTCATTTAACATTTAGTGTTTATTTCATGTCAATCGGTTCGTAAATAAAAAAGTTATGACCATTTAAGTATTCACGGCGAACATTTGCTAAGGCATTCTATACACTGTACGATAAAACGTAAGTTATCTGTTACAATTATTATTCCTGTAAATGTCCAAGTGATCATATCGAAAGTGCCCAAGGGTGGGGGGGGGGTGTTGGTCAAATTAGAATTATTCTTACTTCTAGGTAAATTTTATACATAAAATGTCCTTTAAATTATGTCGTATTATATTTTTAACCCCCGACGCAAAAAGATGGGTGATAAGTGTTTGACCGCTATGTGTGTCTGTGTGTGTGTGTCTGTGTGTGCCACCGTAGCTCGCTAACAGGTAATCCGAATTAGATGCGGTTTTTTTAGTTAGGCAGCATATTTTCCGACGCTGGTTCTTAGATAAAGTGTATCAAAATCGGTTCATCCATTTATTATACCTAGGTATATTATTATAGGGGTTAATGTAGGAATGAAAAAAACGAAAGTTGTCAAATATAAGTACCTAAGTAATATATTAAATGAAAGTGAACGACCTATCAGTAACAAATCGGCTCATCTATTTATTTAATATAGGTATAAAAGTGGTAATAAAAAAATGAATTTGTCAAAAATATACTCAAGTGACATATCATATGAAAGGGCATGACGTGTAAAGTTTAATTAGACATGTTTTATCAAAATCGGTTCATCCATTTATTATACCTTTTTATGGGTAAAAGTGGGAATGAAAAAAAAACGAATGTTGTCAAATATACCCAAGTGACATATCAAATAAAAGTGCATAACGGGTGAAGTACACTTAGTTATATTTTTATCCAATTCGGTTTATCCATTTATTAGATTACAGCGGTAAAAGTGGGAATGAATAATGTGGTCAAATAATATACTCAAGCGGCATATCAAAATATGAAAGGGCAACGTGTGAATTACAATTAGTCATATTTTATCGAAATCGGTTCATTCGTTTATTACATTTAGGGCTTTTTAGGGGTGACAGTGGGGATAAATAAACCAAATGGAGCATCAAACTACAGGATATGACGTGTACATATAGGTACAATTAGATATGGTTTACATCAAAATCGGTTCTGCCATTTACTAGGGATGGAAAGGTAAGGGTTGAAAGTCTGTGAAAGAAGAGGGGATATGGGAGCGAGAGGATAGCCACACCCTGGAAATTTTGAACTCTACTCAAAGCTACATAGGCCTGGCCCTTGGCAATATTTTTTCCTAAGTATACCACTTCTTTTGCCACTGTGGTCCATTACAATTTGTGCACGGTTACGGCCCAACTTAAAAGATGACAGATGGCAACAAACTTATAGATATCAATATGATGTAGGAATGTAATATGGAGGTAGAGGTAGGTCTCGCTCACTTGAAAATATTACATGAAAATAAGAAACCGAAAGGAATAAATAATTATTTTACAAACTTCCTGACGATCTTTAAAATTAAGTACCATAATTATGTATTTTGATAATGAGGTATATTATGATGATGTTGGCATGGCAGCCCCGATGACTTTGTTTTTTTTTTATAAATATTTAAAATGGTATTTATTTTTAAAAATCTTCGGGAAGTTTGTGAAATTATTTATTCCTTTTTCTATGTATGCACTTTTCTTCGTAGCGCTGTTTTTTTTTATTTAATTTTTATTGCACGGTCTAAACTGTTTAGTTACTACCTACAGGCGTGAGACAGGATTCAGGAAAGATCTGATTTGGATTTTGTGCTGGATTTGATAAAAACTGAGTATCGATTAAGCTGATCAGTTGCTGCAAGATACATAGTTAAAAACATCCATACAAGGAAGGAAGGAAAAGAAATTTGCTCCCCTGCCCCCTGGTGCCTAAAAATAATATGACATAATTTAAAAGAAATTTTACGTAGAAAATTAATAAGGCATTTTTTTTGTATTGTTTAGCTCAGTTTAGTAATAAATTTTACTTACAGTTCTTTTAATTATTTATGGTAGTCTGTGTTTACTCAATAATTTAAGATAAGTAGTAACTACTATATGCAGTCACTATTCCACGCGGACGAAGTCGCGGGCACAGCTAGTTTATAATAAGTGTCTAAATTTCGCCTTCAACTAGGTACTTATTTAAATGTTATCCAAATCTTTTATATAAAAATGAATCGCAAAATGTGTTGGTAAGCGCATAACTCGAGAACGGCTGAACCGATTTCGATAATTCTTTTTTTATTATATTCCTTGAAGTACGAGGATGGATCTTATGTAGAGAAAACGTAAACATGTACCACGGGCGAAGCCGGGGCGGACCGCTAGTAGGTTATAAATATACATAAAATTTTGGTTTTATCCTGCGGTGGGATCTTATACCTACTATAACAAATAGCCATAACGCAGACAGAGTTCATAATATTAGTATTCATATTAGGTATATTTTAACTATAGTCATCTTATAATCAGAGCGTACGGTACAAGACCTTATTAAACCATACTAATGATGGTATTTATTACCCCGCAATTATCCACTAAGAGCGATGCACGCTATAGAATGGACCAATTAACTTATATCAACCTAATTGTTTTGTATTGTACAAATAGTTAAAGCTCGTCTATATAACACTATGTATAAGCTCTATCTCTATATTTATAATATTCTCTATAGGTACATTTAACGTTTGCCGTTTGAAGAGTTTCGTTGAACGAGCTAATCTCAGGAACTACGGGTCCCATTTGAAAAAAATCTTTCAGTATTAGATAGCTCATTAATCGAAGAAGACGATAGAATATAATTATATCATCACGCTAAGGCCTAAGACTAATAGGAGCGCGAGCGGAGCAATGCAGGTAAAACCGCGGGGCATAGCTAGTTTATCATACGCATGTTGGTTAAAACAAACAGATCATCACTATCAAGTAAACGCTACAAAATTGTATTGATTGTATTGAATTTTGTTGTTGAACGCAATTAGCTATATTACCATTAACATATTGAGTAAATTAACAGAAGTGTTTACAAAAATAATAACATATTAGCAGAAGCTAAAATATGTTATTATTTTTATAAAAAAAATAAAAACAAGACAGTTATCGACAATCTTGCAACAAGTAAATGTACGACTGACTTCATATTTTTAACACTACTTCACTTACTTTCTCATGGCTGATTCTCACATATGTTTAAGAATATACCTACCGTTAAAAATAAGTACTCTTCTAAGTCACGGGACAAAATATCACGGGCAAAAACTTTCATCCTCTATTTCAACGTTCATCAACAACGATTTTTGTAACAAAACGAGCCATATTTGATCCTGATTCTTTTACTATTTTCGTTCAAAATTTTATTTTAATATGTCTTGTTCTTTAACCGTGCAAGAACTGTCTTTCGCCTTTCTTTTTGAGTCAATAAAAAGCAACGAGTATCACTTTTTTCTTAAATAAATCCAAATTGTTCTCATTGGGAAACTAAAGTATATTCTAATATTATACAAGATTTTACAAACCGAAACTTTGCAGATGCGAGATACCGGAATGCGAAGGTGCAAACGAAGCTATTTGGCTCGAATACGCTATTCCGAAAGAAAACAACAAATTCGAGAGGTGTAAGAGATTCCTATATAATGGCACAGATAAGTGTGAAGTTAGTGGGTTTTCTACTATTCAAGAGGGATGTGATTCTTATGTGTACAGCGATGAAGACTCCGTGGTTAAAGATGTAAGTACCTATAGTGTGTAAGTAGTTTAAGTGTAGTTCGTTTGAGTAATGTACTATCTAGTTTGTTGTTGGTAGTAGTAATGATTTATCTTAATGTAGTGTGTAGTAACTATTTAATGCAGATCTGTGTGTGTAGTTTATCAGTTTGAACACGATGTAGTCAGTGGTTGATGATAATTTGCCTCTATGAGGTTTATGGTATAACTAATCTATTACTAATATTATAAAGCTGAAGAGTTTGTTTGTTTGAATGCGCTAATATCGGGAACTACTGTTACAATTTGAAAAAATTCCGGTGTTAGATAGCCTATTTATCGAGGAAGAAGATCGCTGAGACCAACAGGAGCTCAGCACAGTGTGTTATATAAAACACTTGTGTTGTATAAAAATGTCGAATAACTAGAAACAATAAAATTTTGTGTCTGTGGAGTTTTAAAGTAGATACAGTATGCAACGTTATAAGTCTATACCAATGTTATTAAATAAATATCTGTATACAGGGTTACTTGTAAAACACCAGCAACCTCGCAGGACAAGATAGTTAACATCATAAGTAACAACATTTGTTCTACGACTTTTGGTATAACGCAATAAATTATTTTTAAATGATTTTTTAAACTTTTATTGTACTCTCCTAACATTTGTGAGTCTATGTTCTATTCATTATCGGATGGACGACGCGACGCCCCCTTCCCCCTCCCGTTCGCTTCTTGTTTACGTAATTTTTGGGAGGCGTAGAGTTTATAATATTCAAACGGAAAATTGAATGAATATTTATTTTTGTATGAAAATAAAATGTAACAAATTATCAAAAGTCGTAGAACAAATGTTGTTGCTTATGATGTTAGCTATCTTGTCCTGCGAGGTTGCCGGTGTTTTACAAGTAACCCTGTATATCAACATTGTTTTAACAAAAACAATAAGTAGGTATATAATACAGAACAATGCAAACATCCTACCATAAACACTATAGCGTGATCTACTCTAGTTTCTTTTACAAACATAATATCAGGTCCATTTATATGCAAATTACTATTAAAAGTGTTATATTGATACAAAACAATATTAAATAGAAAATTATGAAGTAAATTTATTAAGATGATAAGGTATTTTTATAACGATAATTCTTTTTCTTATTATATTCCTTAAAGTACGAGGATGGTTCTTATGTAGAGAAAACGGAAATATGTACCACGGGCGAGGCCGGGGCGGACCGCTAGTAATTTATAATTATCTATTTATGGAGTTTAATATGTATTTAAGTCAAATTCCAAAATTGTAAATATTTATTACAGTTCAACCTTGGCTGCCAAAATTGGAAGAGGACTTTAATAGGTACAATGTATGGAGCAGGCTTTTTCATATCTCTCCCTATTACTGGGATATTATCTGATCAATTTGGGAGAGTAAAGGCAATGGCTGTAGCGTCTTTTTTATGTGGTATATGTGGAGTTATAAGATCATTCTCTACTAGTTACATTATGCTGATTGCTACAGAGTTCCTTGAGACTGCCTTAGGCGCGGGGGCTTATAATGCTGCGTTTGTTTTTGGTAAGTATATTGTAAATATGGATTTGATTTATGGGAAATAAGAAATGGTTAAAGTTTATAACGATCAGCTTCTTTAAAAAACAATAGATATAGAGGGAGATACACAGGAAATAATGACTAAGTGCGATGTAGACCACTTAGCATCTATATAAAATAATGGAAAATATACTAGTACAATGATTTATTTATTGTTAGAACGAATATAATGCACAATCGTTTTAAAAAGTTGATCTATGAAAATGATAGATGTGTTTCTTCATATATAAAAAGATCTCTGAAATTAATTTCTAAAAGAAAAACTATTTGAACTTCAGACAAGTATTTTTATAATAATTGTGAATTTTCGGTATTGAATATTTTGTAGTTGTAAATAAGTTGTAAAGAGTTACTTGGCCAAATTGGGACTGTTTAAAATTTTGTTTGTTTTTTTAGCGATGGAACTAGTACAGCCAAAAGGACGAGTTTTTGGTAATACATTAATAAATTTCGCATACATATGTGGTACAATGACCCTATCACTACTCGCGTGGTACCTTCAAAACTGGAGATATCTACTCCGATGCATTTATACACCAGCAATTTTGGTTATATCTTACTTATTTTTTCTCAAAGAAAACCCTCGATGGCTTCTTTGTAAAGGAAGGTACGAAGATGCTCTCTCAGTAATAAACAAAGCAGAAAAATTGAATAATATCAAACTACCAGAAGATCTATTAACTTCTTTAAGGTCAGAATCTGACGTGAAAAACAAAAAGGAAGAAAACGAAAACAAAGAAACGCTCGTATCAGTTCTAAAGGAAGTTATACGATCAAAGACAATAGCTTCTAGACTGATGTTATGCTGTTACCTTTGGGTAACTTGTTCATTTACGTACTATGGCTTATCAATAAATTCAGTCTTTTTGGCTGGTAATAGGTATTTGAATTTCCTCCTGGTAGTGTTTGTTGAGATACCAGCAAATGCTATTTGCTTGCTAGTGCTGGACAGGTTTGGCAGGAAGAAAGTTCTGGTCATCGTGTATATGTTAAGCGCAATATTTTGTATGAGCTTATCTTTTATACCTAAAGGTGAGCAAAAAATTAAGACATAAGTTATAAGGAAAAAAATGTTAAATATATCTCTGATTCCATGACACTTTATATTTTGTAGACCTTGAAAACAACGATAAAAACATCTAACTTTTTAACAGTTTAATTCGTAAAAACAGTTTGAAGCATTTTGCATCTAATTTTTCTATTTTTATTTATCACGCTTTACACGGATTCTATTTTCTATAACTTCATCCCTGAACCTAATCGAAATGATGTGCATTTTTCTCATAGAATTTATCAAAATTTCAAAAAATTTACTAAACACATTTAACCTTTCAGAAACATCAATCTGGCCTTTACTTCTGTACTTAGGTGGCAAGTTTTCCATAACAATAGCCTACAGTACAGTGTATGTGACGGTCTCTGAGGTGTTCCCAACCAACGCTAGACAATCTCTACTCGCTTTCTGTGCGACAACTGGCCGCGTTGGTTCAACTTTAGCACCACAGACACCTTTGTTGGTAAGGTAAAAATTATTATATAGATTATATTAGATTTAAAATGTTTTAATGTTTTGCTGGATACTTCCTCTTTTTCATCTTGTATTAAAATACTGTAAATATTACATACAATTATCAAATATCTACAAATAAGACTTGGATCATTGAAAAATATTTTAAACTACCTATTTTTTTTTGAGAAATTAGAAGATTTAGATAATAATCAGTCTGTTAACTGTATAGTTGATTTGTGAGTATGTTGAAGACGAATTTTAAGTTTTAAGTGTTTTTGTTCTAATCTATACTAGAAAATTCCTGGAATCCATACTAATATTATAAATGCGAAAGTAACTCTGTCTGTCTGTCTGTCTGCTACTCAATCACGCCTAAACTACTGAACCAATTTGCATGAAACTTGGTATGGAGATATTTTGATACCCGAGAAAGGACATAGGCTACTTTTTATTGCAAAATATGTACCACGGGCGAAGCCGGGGCGGACCACTAGTAATTTAATAAATGCTATCTAATTTCAGGCATTATACTACCACAATCTACCAACAATATTCTTCGGAAGTGTGGCCCTGCTAGCTAGTGCTTTAGCCCTGACTTTACCCGAGACAATAAACGTGACCTTACCTGATAATATAGAAGAAGCCAAACAGATGTCTAAATTAAAACAAGCTGCCAAAGATTAAATTTAAATTACTATAATATTATAATGTATTATTTTGTTTGTGTTATGAGTATACGAGGAAATATAAGTTAAAATGTGTCTTAATACTCATTTTTCTATGGTCATACTTTTGTTTGTTTATTTATGTTAAAACTTAAGAAATATGTTTAATGAATTATACAATTATTTTATACTTTATTGTGTTTATTATTCTACATACTCTGAGATGTTTTCTCCATATAATAAACTAGTGGTCCGCCCCGGCTTCGCCCGTGGTACCTACATGTTTAAACTATCCTATCTCTCAAGTTGGATCGAACTGCACATGGTGTGCGAATTTTATTATAATCGTTTAAGTGGTTTAGGAGTCCATTGAGGACAAACATTGTGACACGAGATTTATATATATATATTTATTTATTTATTTATTTATTTATTTACATCACATAGAACTTACTATCATTACAGGATTCTAACCTAATTCGACAGTGTTCTTTTATAAATTAACAAAAACAAATCTCATCTCATCAAACATCAATAATGTATATAATCAATATATTATATAATAAATAGAAAGAAAAAGTCACTTCAGTTTAATGTAAGTATTGTTTTAACGCGAGGTATTTCAACGCGAGGCAAGATTGGAGGTGAGGTGTGCGGGGCCGTTCGCGTGACACGCGCTCCTCGCGCTCCTCGCGTCGTTTGTTTTTCGTAACGTTAGCGCTATGCCACAGTGTAAAATACTTATATCAAAAGTAAATTGTGATCAATTTTTATTATGTAAGCAATGTAAAAGTGTTTGTGTCAGATTGTAAATATAAAAGTAAACAAAGAAATCATTTACAACTTTATAAACTGAGATAAGTAGGTACTAGGAATTTATTGATTAGCACAACATAATTATGGAAGTACCTACTTGGTGTAACTAATAAATATTACTTGCTGCTACCAGTAGAAGCTTAGAGTATTATATTAGAATAGTATAGAGCGCGTGTATTACAATATAACTACAATACTACAACAATCTACAAAAATGGTCTGATATTATTTCTTCGTAAAATTATAAAAAAAAAAAGTTTTATTGAAAAATATAAATATCGCTAATTTCTGAACATTTTCACTCATAACATTTTTATTTATAGTTCTATGACAAAAAGTTACTGGACCAAAATTGTAGAAAATTTAATTTGCAACAAATAATGTTGACAATTTTTTTTTATCAGATTAATAGTTTAAGAGATATATCATAAAAACCATATTAAGCGCTATTTTTAAGATGGCGGCCGTGGGACAAGGGTGGCGACCCCACAAACTTGGTGATAGCTTCACACTAACCCCCCCTATACATCAAAAAAATAAAATGCGTCCTCCTAAAAAACGCAACCCCAAATGTAACTTTTCAATGAACTATAATAACAATGATTATGAACTAACTATTATCATCTATTATACAGTAAAAGTTCCTTATTCGCGCTTCCTTTATTCGCGTTTTCACTATTCGGGAATTAAAAAAATGCGACCCAATTTCTATATTCGCGACTAAAAATTTTTTTATTCGCGGATTTAATAAGTACATACATAATAATAAAATTATTCCAATAGGTATCTAACACAATATCCTTGTCATATGGACTAATAAGAAAGTAAAATAGATCTTATTACAAGTTAGCCTAAAGTACATAATATTATGTTGTTAATTAATGATATCGCCGAGGCCTTTGACCCAAGCCGCCTTTGTCGCAAGCCGCCTTTGCCGCGATTGATGTTTTTGAGAATGTAAATAAACAGAATGGAAGCAACCTTATAACTCAATAAATAAAGTATATTTTTAAATGTAGTTCCGTTTATAGTAAAAGCCGCTTTGCGTGTTTTATAGGTTTCGTCTTTCACATTCGTTACAAAAATAATTGTGATCGAGTAACGTCTACTGCACTCTTCCTAGTTTATAAATTTATAATGTCAACTAAAAAAAATGAGACACGAAAAAAATCTCAATCGTCACCTAGGAACGTATAACGTAGAACCTATAATCTAATATATAAAAATCAATGCCACTTTTCGTTGTAATTCCATAACTCGAGAACGGCTGAACCGATTTCGATAATTCTTTTTTTATTATATTCCTTGAAGTACGAGGATGGTTCTTATGTAGAGAAAACGTAAACATGTACCACGGGCGAAGCCGGGGCGGACCGCTAGTCCCATATAATAATTACCATTCCGTATTCACGGTTTCTGTATTCGAGGCATAATATATTTTATGGAACATATACCCCGCCAATAAGGAACTTTTACTGTAGTGATTAATAATTATTATTAGTCAATAATCATTATTATTTGACTATTATCAATTATTTTTTAACAAATAATCATTATTGTTTTTTTCCTTAAAATAAACAACTGTAATTAATAATTATACCCCAAAATTATGCAAATAATACACCAATTACGTAATAATAATCCATACTAATATTATAAATGCGAACGTAACTCTGTCTGTCTGTCTGTTACTCAATCACGCCTAAACTACTGAACCAATTTGCATGAAATTTGGTATAGAGATATTTTGATACCCGAGAAAAGGCATAGGCTACCTTTTATTGCGAAATATGTACCACGGGCGAAGCCGGGGCGGACCACTAGTATTATATATATAAAACAAATTATTATAAACTAAACTCTTATTTCACAGTAACGCAGCTTTTATCGTTTTGAAATAAAAGCATACGAGGTGAAACTTTATGACCAACTGATATTTTTATTCTGTGGCATCAAGTAACTACGTTTTTATCATATTACTCAATTTACATACTAGTTCTCTTTTCCTGTCCTTTTTTGTGATACTGACACTGCTTTCTTCCGAATTTTGTTTGTTTTGTTACCCATTTTCAATAATTTATCTTTACTCAAAACTTAAAATCGAGCGGAGATAATTTGACACAGGTCCTACGTTAGCAAGCGCCTGATCAGGACTGGCGGGGTAGCGGGCAGCGCGGTTTGTAAAGAAAACGCTGGGCAACGTTAAGTTCTGAGATATAATATGTATTTAATAATTACAGGGCTTCAGTAGAAAACCAAAATTTAGCACGTTTTCTGCAGTACATCAAAATACATATCCTTATATAAAAATTATTTCCAAAATCAGAAATTTCATTAATAAATAATTCGTTTTCGATCTTTATTTTAGCCTATTTTTATGATTTTATATGATCGAACAAAATACACGTGGTTGTGTAACAAATTAGCACACTTTTTAGGAAATATCTTGAAGTGTATTGATTATTTTTTCTAGAAGCGTCATATAATTGCAAATACATGAAAAATTTGATCTTGCAAACCAATTTTACTCCGCTTCGCTGAAAGGACTCCCCTTAAACGAAGATACAAATTGTATGTACCTACATACAAAGAAGACAGGATAACTAAAGGATAACCGTGTGCTATAAAAAACAAGGAAAGAAAATCCATACTAATATTATAAATGCGAAAGTTACTCTGTCTGTCTGTCTGTTACTCAATCACGCCTTTACTACTGAACCAATTTGCATGAAATTTGGTATAGAGATATTTTGATACCCGAGAAAGGACATAGGATAGGTTTTATCCCGGAAATCCCACGGGAACGGGAACTATGCGGGTTTTTCTTTGACTGCGCGAGCGATGCCGCGGGTGGAATGCTAGTTCACAATAAATATAAAATTATCGAATAATGCAGTAATCAAATTAAGAATTTTAATTTATTTAGGAAATGAGTAGGAGTAATTATATTTCTTGTTTACTTGTCCTACGTAATCTTTCAAAGCGAAAACAATAGAGCAATTTATATTCTATTGTATTCATACGGTAATTTTCAACGGTAACGCAAAGAATACAGTAGTGGACCAACCTTAACCTTACAAAGATAATTCTTATAAATATCACAGCTCTTCAGATTTCATAAAGTAAGCAAACAGTAATAAAACCAACCAAGATATATAATATATAATATATGATAAGATATATATGATATCAAGCGATATTTAAGATAAAATAAAAGATGAATATAATAGAAAATAAAACATTTAATATACTTACGGCACAGACACAATGAATATTTATATGAGATAGTAGTTAAAAGTTATTTTCCATCGTATATTCTGTGAAAATGTCTCAAGGAATTGGTGCAAAACTAGACCAGATTTGGAAGTGTTTGGGCCCTTTCGGCAAGTTTACTGTGTTGAATTATTGTTTATTATTGTTCCCATGTTTTCTAAGTGGTATGTACACTTCTTCGTTTAATTTCGAGGCCATGGATATAAATTATAGGTAAGTGGCTTATTGGCATTACGTGGAAATTACGTCTTTGTTCCGATCAAAATTTATCTCAATGGCAATTATCAGATTCTGGGTATTTTATGGTAGATAATAAACAAGATGAATTTATCAATACCAAAAATTCATTATGAATAACAATAACATTCAATATTTCATGTTTATGATAAATTAGGATATTATTTTTATAGAGCTCCTTATTCTAATACTGAAGTTAAAACATTTACCTTCATTCGTCTATGACTGTTAGCCTTCCTTTAAGAAATAATACAATTGGACTACCGACTAACTTTCAATACATTGATCATGTTTATTTGTATGACGTTAGTGCCTTAATTCCATCTATAAAAATTTATTTGAGGGAACGGAAGGGAAGGGAGTCTGAAATATTTGATAAAAAAATAACAGAAATTGATAATAGTGCACTTCAGGTTACGTTTTACACGTGGCCAAGTATTTCAACAATTGGTGATTATGTTATATTTTCCATGATTTTTACGATTTCAGATGTAAAATACCACAATGTGAAGGTTTGAATGATACCCTTTGGCTGGATTATGCAATACCAAAGGTTAACAATAAGTTTGACAAATGTAACAGTTACGAGTTTGTTGATGACGATGGGAAATGTGATGTTAATAGTTTTAACCGTTCGTCTATAGTTAAGTGTGACGCTTATGTTTATAGTGATGAAGATTCAATTGTTAAAGATGTAAGTATAGTGGTTGCGGTTAATGATTAAATTTTGGAAATTTGTGAATAGGGCAATAAAGGATCGTTTAATTATCATGTAGATAAAATGTGAAAATGTATAGTTTCGAAAAGTTACCGGTTCGATCATAATAAAAATATAATAAAATACTAATATTATAAAAAGTTTGTGAGTTTGTGATGTTGGAGAGGTAATCCTTGGATCTACAGAACCGATTCTTTTTCCGATAGAAAACCACGCTGTCTCATCTGTGAGTGTCATAGGATCCGGGACAAGTGGCTAGTAAATTATTTCAAAAACAATCATTGTCCTTACAATTTTAAATTATTGGTTAGTTCAATGTCACTATCGTCAGAAATTTACCATCTTAGTTCATGAATTGTAATTTTAAACATTAAAGTGTAGAAATTATTAGTATTGATAAAGTTCTATTGAGTGTACTCTGTTGAGAATTCTAAGTACTGATAGTTATTTTCAGCTAATCCGTTAGGATTCTATTCAATATCACTCCCACGTATTATAAACCACTTTACAGGGAAATCGAATAGTTTATAGTCATGTAATTGACGTATTTTTAATATTGTGTAATGAATAGAATCTTAGTAAAATATTTTGCTATCGTTAAGAATTGAATACTTAAAGCACTCAAGATTTTATATTATGAGACAAGAAAAATAACCTCTACTGTTCTTTTATATTTCTACAACAATTATTATTATTATGTAGTTAATTATATATTCCCGTATGGGCCCGTGTCCCAGCAGTAGGAACATAATTGGCCGATGATGATGATGATGATAATACAGTAGACCCGTGTTACACCGGCCCCTGGCCTATCCGTAGATAATTTCCGCGTATCATGCAAGGCTTGATACAAGATTTAACAGTGTACAAAACGTGCCACCACTGATTTACATTACTCTAAGATATTTTAATTAGGACTACTACAACATACGCAATGATTCATGATTTGTACCTCTTTCTGAAACAGAACTAACTAAAACGTATTATTTTATCTTTATCATTTATTTTTCATTAGGTCCATAGAACTGTACATATTTTTAAAAATGACTAAACGATATATTTGTTCAATAAATTGACCTAAACTGTTTTCTTCCAGTTTGATCTTGGATGCCAATATTGGAAGCGAACTTTCGTAGGTTCAGCGTACAGCGCAGGATACTTCATAGCGCTTCCCCTAACTGGGATCTTCTCTGACAATTTCGGTCGAGTGAAAGCGATATCCGTAGCAACATCTATGTATGGAGTGTTTGGCTTATTGAGATCGATCTCTACTGGTTATGTGATGTTCGTTATGGCAGCATTCCTTGAAACTGCCTCTTCGGCTGCCGCGTATAGCGCTTCTTTTGTCTTTGGTAAGTTTGCTGTTGAGGTATTTTGAATTTTGTATCGGTACTTCAAATTACGTAAATATATAGGATTTTTTTGACAATTTGATTGCTACAAATAGTCACCCTAAATTCTATGACCCTTATTTGCAATTCTCTCAATCTCTACTTCTATTCAGTTGATATACATCTTATTGGTGAAAGCAATTCACAAATAACATGATTACTTTCAATCGTCTTACAAATTTTCTCCCATTTATAGAACTTAATTATTTTTTGCTTTTAGGCATGGAATTAGTGCGACCCAGTGGACGTGTATTTGGCAACACTCTTATGAATTTCTCTTACATCTGTGGGTCAATGACCCTACCCATGATTGCTTGGTGGTTACAAGATTGGAGACGTATGCTTCGACTCGTCTATACACCCTCACTTTTCGTCATATTCTACCTTCTTTTCGTCAACGAAAGTCCAAGATGGTTACTCAGTAAAGGACGACACGAAGAAGCTATTGCAATAGTTAAGAAAGCTGAAACGATGAATAATATAAAAGTGCCAGATCATTTACTAGCTTCTCTCAAAGCTAGTCCTAAATCTGAAGAAGATAAATGTGAATCGTTCTCATCTGTTTTTGTCCAAGTAGTGAAATCAAAAACGATGTCACTCAGATTGATTTTGTACTGCTATCTGTGGACATCTTGTGCCTTTGGGTATTATGGTATGTCTATAAATTCAGTGTCATTAGCTGGAAACAAGTATTTGAACTTTATGCTGGTGGCCTTTATAGAAATACCAGCGAATACATTATGTTGTATGGTTCTGAATAAGTTTGGAAGGAAGAAGGTTTTGATTACATGGTATACGCTGAGCGCAGTTTTCTGCATTTGTTTGAGCTTCTTACCGAAACGTGAGTATTATTTTTTAAATTAATGTACTTCATTGCAAGGCTTTGAATAATTGTTACTAGTGTAACAAAATCTATTTGAACAAACAAAATTTAAGAAATTAAACCAGCTAGAATAAGGAAGTTTTGTTGGTAATGTATTATATGGTACTAATTTTTTAAGTCCTTTTATCAAACAGACACTCAGCTAAAACTATGCTAAGGTGCATCATGGCTCTGATTCCACATAGCGGTTAGCCGATAAATCATAACATTCATATCACTGGAATAAAGAATTATTGGAGTTGTAAATGTGAATTAATATTACTTTTTTTTTACCTTATATCATTTTTTTCCACAGAGGATTCCATATGGCCGTTAATTTTCTACCTCGCTGGGAAGTTTTCAATAACAGTAGCATACACTACAGTGTACATCTCAGTATCAGAAGCATTCCCCACAAATGCGCGGCAGTCTCTATTGGCTATATGTTCTAGTACGGGTAGAATTGGTTCCACTTTGGCACCATTAACTCCATTACTTGTAAGTATTTGTAAGTAATATTAACTATTTAGTAATCTGTCGTAGTAAAGTAGGTATATTGTTTTTATCTATTTTTACGCTTTGAGTTTTATCAAAATCAATATTCAGTAGTTGGTGATGTAGAAATTCTAAAAACAAACAAAAAAATAAATACGTGGTGGACGGTGGTGTTAGATGTAATTATAACCTTAATACGGTGAACCCAAAAGGTCTCAGATTTAATATTTTGATTAAAATATTGCCGTATTGTTTCTGAATTAAGTATTCTAATCAGATAAAATTATTCATTCTAAAAGCTTTTCTGTATGGTTTTATTCTACATCATGTAACGATAAATTCAGTATTCTCTAGAGAGCATAATTTCGTACTTTTGAACGCGAATTTTTTGTAATCAGTTTTTATAACTTATTTCCTGTTATAAACTTTAGTAATAATTCACATCATGATGGGTTATTATTTATGTTTCTCAAGCGATACCGTAACCAATAACAGAGCAAAAGTTTTCATCTCATAGTTTGTAACTATGAGTTCTTTGTAAGACTTAGTTCTTGAATTCAATGTATTTCCAATAGTATGATATTTACTTGACGATCTAGAACAAATCTTTCTCTAGCAGACTTCAGTTTAGTTATGAATGTTAGGAAGATTCTTTAGATACCTGGATGGAATCAAATAATAATACATATTTATACGTATAAACATCTTCCTACTTCTCTAAACCGTTTTTCTGTTGCCATGATAATCGAATTGAATCGATTAATCTATCATTATGTAGTGTTTTCTATTTGTGTTACTTGTTGTATCATTTTTTTTTATTTACATTATTTTAAAAATATAATTATTTAATTCCTCTAGTTGTCAGTTACTATCAATATTAATTGTTTCCCGTCAATCAATCAAACAAGAAACTAACTTTTAAATATTCTATATTAAACTAATCAATTTTTTACAGGCGCTGTATTACGAGAATTTACCAACCATATTCTTCGGAAGTCTAGCTCTGACAGCCAGCGTGTTGTCCCTCGCAACACCGGAAACAAACAATCTTACTTTACCGGATAATACGAAGGAAGCTGAAAAGATCTCTAAATAAAATTAAGTCAATGAAGTTTCGTTTTTTTTTCAACCAACGATTAAAATTCCTGTTTCAGTTTCGAGTATTCTGGCGGAGCAGTGCCATATTGTTGTTAAAGATCATCAGACGCTAATATTAAAAAAGACGTATTTTAATTATGGAGTTTTTTATAATATTTGTAAGATATTTCTAATGTACACTTTCCACCAGTGGCGATTTGAATTACAAACTTTTACAAATTTCTCTATTCTGTCACCATTTTATTTCTGAAACGCAAAACATGTACCATTTATTGGATGTAGGTAAGTCTATATTTATAATACGACCTTAAGAGAGAAAAATTAACTTTAATATCATTGAGATTTATATCCCTATGACTTGAGGACACTCGCTGCATTATACCTACATTACGTATAAGATAAATGCCCTATCTAAGACTTCTTTGATCTGTCACTCTGTATCTACTTATCTCAAATATAACCTGAGTGTACCTACTTAACATCGTAACATTGTAGTTTATCGTAATAAATGATGAGATTGAATGATACGTCTTCATTTTAATAATGATTTGCTTTATTCGTGTTCTGACGATGAATTTCGATATTGAATCTGCTGGGGATAGAAACATATACTGACCTAATCTATATATATAAAACTCAAAGGTGACTGATATAGTGATCTATCAACGCACAGCCCAAACCACTGGACGTATCGGGCTGAAATTTGGCATGCAGGTAAATGTCATAACGTAGGCGTCCCCTAAGAAAGGATTTTAGAAAATTCACCCCCTAAAGGGGTAAAATAGGGGATGTAAACTTATACCATGAAAATTTATCTTTTCCACGCAAGCGAAGCTGCGGGCAACTGCTAGTTATTATATATTCTTGTTCTTCAAGTTAAAGACTTTCAAATAAATTTAAAAAGCAACTTCTTATAAGCAAAATAACACAAAATTCATCACCACGCGTACGGGAACATAAGAATTTCATGTGTTATAAATTTAATTCGGAAGATTATTAAGTTCTTTCTATGAAAATCAGGTAAATCTCTATTTAACAACTTTATTTCAGAAATGGGGCTTAATATTCTATAGTGGTTCGTTCGGCGAGCAAACGTATTAGTTTTTTTCTAAAATTAACTATTCCTAAACGAATGATTTTATTGATTATTTTGGGTTCGACGACTTAGGACTCCATTGATTTAAAATATTGATTTATAAATATTGTGTAATGTTACCTAGATGTAGAAACATTATTTAAATATAAAATTACACCCAAAAGCTCGTCTCAACATTGAAATTCACATATTTTAAAACCGAAATCCGGTCCATTTATACGTGCTAACAATAGTGAAAAGTCGACCCATATTTGTCCCTTTGGCCGAAGCTCGGAAAATTGGAGGAACGTAATAGAAACAATACTCGATGCGGGTTGTTTGTCACGGATACTTTACAATTTTGTAGGGTTGCTATGGTCCCTTTGTAGAACCGAGTATTTGGCTTGAGGTTGCCTAGCTTGTGTTTTTAGCGGACAAATTCGAAGAACTTGTGAATTATGGTTTTATATACTTAGTTCGAATTTTACGTAGCTATTATGAAGCTGTGTGTAGGAAAGAATCATATTCTTATAATAATGAATTTAAATACACTCTTTTTAATGTTATGTTATGAACAGACATGAACAAAATTTAAAATTTAAAATTATACGCCTGTAATATACGTTTAGCAAATATTGTATTTTTCGTAATTGATATTTATTTTTCATTTTAATTAAGTATTATTGCTAAATGTTACCTAAATAAAAATCTGTTACATAGATTTATCTCGTGGATTCGCTTGTATAGTGTCCTGACAGAGTATCCTTTACGATATTGCAGATCATAATCTATCAGAAACGAATATCAGCCAAATTCGATACAATTCAGCGTAGTTAAATAAGTGTAATAAATACGTTTACGAAACGATTTAATAAACTAAAATAATAAACTGAAATAAAAACGTTTTAATCACGTTTTACGTTGTATTATTGCCTTTTTCTTTGTATATAATTTGCTGTAGAGACTGAACTTGTCTGCCCTCCATGATTTTTAAATTTAACAATTATAACTACGTATAATAATAATTATTTTTTTTGTCCTTTCTGGTGCTAGGTACAAAGTCCACCTGACTTGCATGATAGGGACGTATATATTTTGCTGCAAGAGTTAAAATACGAAACAATATCACGAAGGCAAGGAAAGTATTTATGTCTTTAAACTAATAAGTCTTTAATAAAGCCTTCATTTTTCTATTTCTGGTTATCTGGTTCTGGTTGGAAGCTCCTTGGTTCAGTGGTTGTGATATCAGTAAAAAAGGACTCTTCCTAATATTTATTACTATTTACCCGGTTTGCAAGTAACCTGTGCTCTCTGGACTGAATATAACACTAACAATAAAACCTTAAAATATATTTTTAGAAGTACATAGGTAAGAATTATAATTGCATGATATAAATTATATATTTATATTACGCAACGTATTATATACTTTAATTGTTCATATAAAGGGAATAATCTTCAAAGTTATTTTCTGCAAACACAAAAGACAGGTCTTTCACAGCTCTTAAATACGTTTCAACATCGGAGCTTTAATAATAAAATACTTAGAAATCAATGAAAACATCAAAGAGGCTATTAGATGACTTACGAGGCTTTCCCGCAATAAGCAAGTCTTCGAAAAGCTGAATTTAATGAGAATATCAACACGTTTGGTTAGACAATTAGGTAGAATAACGGTGAAAAATATAATATATGAAGCATAAATAAATAAAAATAACGTGTGTGCTGAGCACACGTGTCAGAGGTGAAACTTATTTAGAAAAAGTCAAAGATACCAAAATCGTCGCCTAAGTCCATGACATGACCTTGAAAATTTCACTCAACAGGTTTTCAGGTTTTCAAATTTACGCAGATAAACATATTGCTGATCAGAACTGCAAGTTGTAACGAAAAGGATATAATATAAACTGGTATAGCATAGTAGGTTGTAAAAGTGATAAGTTCAAAGATTTGAGACATCTGCCAAATCGTTTTATATTTCTAAAAAGACCAGCAAATTGTAAGATTACTTATATCGAGTTAAAAGAAATAATAAAAAATAGCGCCTTTGGCAATAAAATAGCGTAGTTGCACGGAAGCGTATTTGTTATTTTTTTCTCAGAAAATAAAGTATCTTCGTAAAACATCGGAATTCGCATTCTTGTTTTTATTAGAAAAATTCAGAGAAGCTCCCGAGATTTCGCGTGGGTTATTAGAAGGGCCTTTTGGCGAATTTGTGAGATTTTAAAGGCAACCTTTTCATTTGGCTCACCAATTACTCGTAAACCCTTTTCAAAAAAGTCTAATTTTACTCGTGAAATAACCAAAAAGACCCTATTACATCTATTTGTCGGTCCTTAATCAATGTTTTAATAATGTCATTACATTGAAGAATGTAAAGGGTCCCGTAAAAAGAGGTATTTTTTTCACCAAATTAAATTAAAATATACAATTTATATACTTACTAGATTTCCGCCCGCGGCTTCGCCCGCGTTTTCAAAGGAAAACCCGCATAACCTGGGACCCGTTCCCGTTCCCGTGGGATTTCCGGGATAAAACCTATTCTAAGTGTTAATCCAAGTTACCATCTATACGTGTGCTAAATTGCATTGTAATCGCTTCAGTAGTATTTGCGTGAAAGAGTAACAAACACACACACATCCTCAAAAACTTTTTCATTTATAATATTAGTAGTAGGATAGGATAGGATATAGGATAACATGTAGGTATACGTGAAATTTACATAAAGAAAATATACTTTAAAAATTGAAGAATAATTATCGAATTATTATACTTACTATATTATTAATATCATAGTTTGACCCTTGGTCCTTTATCGATCATATTTTGTTTATATTATGACGAAATTAACCTCATTTAAAACTTACCTATCACACGGGAGACTAAGTTAATACATAATATTAAACTAATCAACAAAGGCATAACTTTGTGAAACTATGAACGCTTTATAACTGAGATCATTATAAGTAACTAGCTGTGCCTCGCGGTTTTACCCGCATTGCAATTTGCAACGCTCCTATTGGTCTTAGAATGATGCCTATAGCCTTCCTCGATAGATGCTCCATCTAACTAGAATTTTTCAAATCGGTACAGTAGTTCCTGAGATTAACGCGTTCAAACAAACAAACTTTTATATTTATATTTTTATCTTACGTTACGTACGTTTTATATTTTTATCTTTAGTATATATTAAAACGCCTAATAAGCTCTGAATGCAACAAGAGATTTATACCTGCTTCTTCAATCTTTTCTTGATTTTATAAACATAAATACAATTCAAATATATAGTATAGTAGGTAATTGTAGCATATAAACAAAATATATCGAGTTCATTTCGCATTAAAATAATTTCGACGAACTAAATATTTATTACAAACCAAATGTTAATATCTCGTTAATAATATACACGGATAAGTCGAAATCCATTTAATTTCGCTGCACTCCCATAATGAATTACATGTGATCCCAGTATTTACGTATATAATATTCGTATACATATTACGAAAATTACCATCTGTATCATATCAGCATAATGTTGGATTATATGGTTAAATAGCGTAATAATAACAAATATTATGTGTCGGATTATGCAAAATAAAGTGTTGACTAGTGAAGCTATTTGGTTTTGTTTGGATTGTGAGAAAAGCACAGTTTGTCAGATTTATTCTGTAGGTATCTGTTTCTCTGATTGTTTTTCTTCTCTTTAGCGTTCTGTGGATTGCTTGATAGAGTTTCTTATTTCCCCAACAGGGATGTAACTCAGGAACTCTATTTGTACTTGGCTCTTCAATCTTGCACCATTCTCGCTGAAAAAAACAAAAACAAAAATTTGACATAAAAAGGTCTTCTACAGGAAGTACCTACTTCAAGACTAAGGATCAAAAGGTATCAAATTTTGACTGATCCTCATAGTGACCCTGAATAAAATTCAGATTTGCCTTATAAAACCTCCTCCGAGGGTAAAACCGAATGTTCACAGCGATCCCGATAAGGTAAGTTTGGGATCTCCCGAAGGATGAAAGTTGATGTAATCATGCTGGTCTTTTATGTTTTACTGATTTATATTTAAATTGGATACATGTTACGTGTATGCCATCAATTATTATTAACGTATTGCCTATTTGTTTGAATGAAAATTTGGAAGTACTTCTTAAATTATAAACAAAACATATTATGCACATGCTTGCTAGCTGGGTGGTTACGTCTTAAAAATATTAAAAAGTAATAGAGAAATGAGTGCTTTAAAAAAGTCAATTTTACCTTTAAATTTTACATCATATTTATATCACAATTATGATGCCTGTGGTTCTTAAACGACAAGAATGATGATGAAGAAATGTTTAAATTTAATGTAGATTAATAACAAAAAATAAGACTTGTAATTTTTTCCTAATTTCTAAATTTAATTCGGTCTTGAGAGAGATAAATTGTTTCTTCATGATAAGGCAAAAGCGAAGCGACGGAGGAAAAATTATTCACTTTTAAAAAGTATTTTGAAACACTTATTTAAACCATTCTGGAGATTTTGCGGAAAATCTTCTTAAAATTGCATGCTTTAACAATTAGAATGAATTCAATTATTGGGTGAGTTTGTATTGTATTTTAATGTATAATATTCAATAAATTAGTGATACTTTTTAAGAGTGGGCATAAAGGCAGAGAATTTCTAAAGTTATGGGCCCCGCCCTAGCGCGCCATGCCGCGCGCAATCTTTCTTCCATCATACACTCCGCACCCGGCTCATCGTACTTACGTAAAGTTCATCGGACGCTAAATTAAACACAATATTCTTCGCTCGTTCTACGCGTATTTTCGGTAGTTAGTATATTAATGAAATAATTATATAAAACAGTGAAGTTGAAATCATGGCAAGATTGGCAAGTTATGTAATATGATAATTTATTATTATTTTTTATTTATAATTATTGATGATAATCTATACGTATATAATAAAACAGTAAAAAAGTGTAAGTATGTATGTAATATATTCAAAAAAACAATATCAGGGAAACAGTATAGAGCACGAATCCGTAAAAAAATTCTGCCTGTGTGTTTATGTCTGTTTGTTTGTATGACTTGAATGAATGTTATATTGTTGTGTTTATATTATATTTATTATATACTAGCTTTCCGCCCGCGGCATCGCCCGCGCAGTCAAAGAAAAACCCGCATAATTCCCGTTCCCGTGGGATTTCCGGGATAAAACCTATCCTATGTCCTTTCTCGGGTATCAAAATATCTCTATACCAAATTACATGCAAATTGGTTCAGTAGGAGTGATTGAGTAACAGACAGACAGACAGAGTTACTTTCACATTTACAATATTAGTACCTACAACATTAGTATAATATTAGTACAAGGTAAATTAGCTTGGAGAAATATTTGCATATCTAGTGGTGTGTATGTCGTGGTCATATTGTAGATTTGCTCATTTCATGAAATGGCCAACATAGTTTGGTCAGATCGTTAAATCGTCAACGTTTCACGATTTGGTCATCGACATTTGGCCAGAACGTATAAAATATAGGTTAGGTTAGACTTTAATAAACAACGCACGAGCCGAGCGAGCAAAGCGAGCGTGCCGCGGCAGCGGCCGGCGAGTGCCAGAAGCGAATCGCTTTAACAAAAATGGTCGAATTTCGTGAAATGGCCATCCACGTTTGGCCAGATCGACGATCTGGCCAAATGTGGATGACCAAATCGTGAAACGTTGGCAATTTAACGATCTGGCCAAACTAAATTGGCCATTTCATGAAATGAGCAAATCTACGATATGGCCACGACATGTATATTACTCAGATCTTAGAGCGCGTTTCCACTATAACGTTCAGGCCTATACAAAAATGTTTCGATATCCTAACATTACTATTTAATGTTATACTTATTCCTAGAAACACTCTGATTTTTGTTTTCAATAAAAACAAGTTTTTATTTGAAAGAAAATGGTTTTGACTTTATAAAAAAAAAATAATTATCATTCAATTTCACGTTCTTGAGCAAACGACAAGACGACTACCGTGAAACAATAAAATATCGAGTCCATAATAATTTGTTTCGTTATTAATATTTGACCATAATAATTACGAAACAAAACAAATAAATAAATCGTCACTTGATAGTTGAAAGTGGAAACACGCACAAAACCAGAATTTGCATTCGCGAGTGTATTCATACTTAGGGTTGCCAAACAGTATTCTACTGTTTTTCACTAAATTATACTTTTTACTGTTTAACAAAAAAAAAGTACTTATACAAAAGACTGTTTTCAGCATCAAAGTGCAGACACATTATTATGTGTTACATTTAGACGCTCACAATTTTTTTTATTTAGTCAGAGGGCACACACTACAATAAATAATGTTTGTTTTGCTAAAATACTGTTTAATAATCTTCATAGACCTGAATAATGAATTACGAATATACGTACTTTATTTCTTGTAAAAAAAGTTGGCAACCCTATTCATAGTGTTTGTCTACACTAATCTACACTAATATTATAAAGAGGAAAACTTTGTTTGTTTGTTTGTTTGATTGTAATGAATAGGCTCATAAACTACTAGACCGATTTTAAAAATTCTTTCACCATTCGAAAGCTACATTATCCACGAGTAACATAGGCTAGGTTTTATCCCGGAAATCCCACGGGAACGGGAACTATGCGGGTTTTTTTTTTGGAAAACGCGGGCGAAGCCGCAGGCGGAAAGCTAGTGAATGATATGTATTTTATTTGTAACTAGCGGTCCGCCCCGGCTTCGCCCGTATATATTTACGTTTTCTCTACATGAGAACCATCCTTGTACTTCAAGGGATACAATAAAAAAAGAATGGAAAAAACACGTGATAACGTGACAACGCGAAACGCGAAATTTTATTGACACTAATTTTACGATAGATTTCAAATAATGAGCAGGTATCTAATATATAAAAATCAATGCCACTTTTCGTTGTAATTCCATAACTCGAGAACGGCTGAACCGATTTCGATAATTCTTTTTTTATTATATTCCTTGAAGTACGAGGATGGTTCTTATGTAGAGAAAACGTTAATATGTACCACGGGCGAAGCCGGGGCGGACCGCTAGTAACTTTATAATTATTTATACATACACTAATATTATAAGGAGGAAAACTTTGTTTGTTTGTTTGATTGTAATGAATAGGCTCATAAACTACTAGACCGATTTTAAAAATTCTTTCACCATTCGAAAGCTACATTATCCACGAGTAACATAGGCTAGGTTTTATCCCGGAAATCCCACGGGAACGGGAACTATGCGGGTTTTTCTTTGAAAACGCGGGCGAAGCCGCAGGCGGAAAGCTAGTGAATGATATGTATTTTATTTGTAATTAGCGGTCCGCCCCGGCTTCGCCCGTACATATTTACGTTTTCTCTACATGAGAACCATCCTTATGTACTTCAAGGGATACAATAAAAAAAGAATTGAAAAAAACACGTGATAACGTGACAACGCGAAACACGAAATTTTATTGACACTAATAATTTTACGATAGATTTCAAATAATGAGCAGGTATAACTTTATAATTTACTAGAGGTCCGCCCCGGCTTCGCCCGTGGTACATATTTCGCAATAAAAGGTAGCCTATATCCTTTCTCGGGTATCAAAATATCTCCATACCAAATTTCATGCAAATTGGTTCAGTAGTTTAGGCGTGATTGAGTAACAGACAGACAGACAGAGTTACTTTCGCATTTATAATATAAGTATGGATTATAATAATTATTTATGGGAGTTCACTCATCACTGCACCAGTGATAAGTAATACAGATTGTGAATATTATATTATATTATATATACCTACTATTCACAACCTATTTACGTTATTTACTGGAACAACCATAGGAATCTACAAATAGGTAGTAGGTAATCATAGTAGTAATGGTAATAAGTAATAATATAATAATTCATAAAAAAATATACCATAAATCTTTCTTGATTTTATTGATGTAACACTATGAATGAAATATTTGTATCCATATAATATATATATATATATATGTTTGTATACCTAAGATCGTCGCGTCAATACTCAGCCCACGGAAACGAATTTATGCATAAATTCGTGTGAGTGTGATTAGATATTACATATTTATGTAATATCTAAACTCACCTGCATAAAGTTTCTGAAATGAATCGAAAGTCGTATTTTTTATTAATACATATTAATAAATAATAATTTATTATTTATTATAAATAACTAATAATTATTTATTAATAATATGATTACAATACTATATTAACTTATCTTCGAAAATTAGTTAGATATCATTTAAATATGAATCTCTTTTAGTTCTCGTTTCTGAAGTTTCAATGTTCTTTTGTTGTGTACCATTTTCAAAAAAACAATATTGAAACAATATTATTAAAAAATCGGCGCGCGGCACAGCAATTTGAGCATGGTCTACTCGTCTCAACGGAGCGATAGCGTCTGATGTATGAAATAGAATTATGTTTTTAGCTCCCGGAACGTGCGATGCAAGATGATTTCTTGCGTAATTAAAAATATAGTAAGCGCCAAAAGTGTTTTATCGTGATTAAACCAAAACTATAAGTAATTACAAAAAAGTGGTCGGACAAAGTTCTCACAAATGTTTCAATATAATTGTTTATGAAAAAAAGAACATAATAGGCATTACCATGTCAAGTAAAAAACGTAAAAGTGTGAAATTTAGAGGTAACTTCGTGAATTTTTTCTATCGAGTCAATTTCAATATTTTATGTTTTTGATCTGACAGTATAATCGAAAATATCATCAAGTTTTACATATATTTTATTTTTTATATTTGGTCTTGAATATTACACGTATCAACTAAATGTTGATTGGTGATTTGACTTTATTCGCGTTCTTAAAGATAAAACTTATAATTTGTCAGAATAAACTTTGAAGAAAAAGAAACAAATCCAAGAGACAGCAATATGAACGTTAAACAAATGAAGCAATTCATTATTTATATAAATGTGAGAGAATTATAACATAGTAGTTGTTATGTGGCTATACCTTCCTATTATAATGAACTCTATGGTGTACAACATAGTGTTGATATTCAATTGATATGAAATGCATGGGGTGTCGGGCCATGCTATGGTTTATATTCTTTGAGTCAGTAGCTCGATGATATAGTCTCGGTACTACCATCGACCGCGCAAGGTGTGCGCACTGAGTCATTATTTAATATTATTTCACATATCTACCTAACTATAATTAATTATGGAGAGTTATTTAAATTCTGACAGCAGCGGTGGGATCGGCACTTATTACCCCCGATTCCAATAAGAATAAGACTACGTTAAACGATGCAAATCTGCAAGTGAGTGAAACGAGTGATAGTGTTAGTGAAGTTCAAGAAGAAATAGATAGTGTTAATGAGGTTCGAGAAGAACCAGAGTTTCCACCAATAAATCGTGAGAATGTTAACACAACAACAACAACATCATGTGTTGTGTGTGGGTTGTAAAGCACCATGTCGTGCGCATCTCTGTTAAAAGAAATGGCAGATACACTTTCCTAAAACGAAACATTTTGTTTCCGGGTCTAACGCATAAGTAAGGAAGACCCACTACGAGGCCAGCCTTCATCTACCTGTGTGGACATTATTTTTAAGGTGAAAAGAAGCTAAGAAGCGAAAGGAAATACCTTTTCGAGATATGGTATGGTAAAAAAGTGATCGAGTTTCAACATACATCGAGTGCTCCACTACAAAGTTGGCGCTAATCGACCGGCTGAGAACGGGCTGGAACTATGCGAATATAGTAAATTCGTGGTAGAAGGTATTGCAGATGACCAGGTATGATCTGATTTATTATGATACACGCCGATTGATTTTGTGGGTCTTGATAGACATTTTGGCATAAATCATTTAAAGCGTCGCATGTTGCAAATTGTTTGCTATAACTGTGTGTTCACATGTCATTACGAACGTGACTGTAAATCTCGCCCATGAAACAAAATCAGTTAGTTTAATCGATAAGAATAACAAAGGTCCGCTCAATATTTAAGAAATAGTTTTATTGTCATAAATTTGGTCACATAGAAGAGGTTTGTTTTTCTAAGCAACGGGCGGCACGCTCTTAAAGAAACAATACCCTTATTAATGTGTGTTTACAGCACGATACCCCGCTTACAGTCACAGACGTTGCCGGCGTAAAGTTCAAGTGCCTTATTGACAGCAGGTCCGATTGTTTTTTTTTTTCCTTTGTAAAAGGATAGCCGATAGCATGACCGGGCCTCTAGAATTTGTATACACTCGCGTAACAAGAACTGGCACTGTATCAACCTATTCATTCGCCCGTACAACATTACCCATAACTGTTAATGATGTAAATATGAGCTTTGGGTATTGTAGACTCTCGAGTACTTCCTGGGATGGAGTAACAGGTCGAGATGTTTTTACTAGAGCCGGACGTAGTTTGATTATGGATAACAATGGGCTCAAATTATTCGTGAATTTAAAATAAACAATATTTGTTATTGCGGACAATAATTTTGAATCTATAGACACGGATTTAAATGATTTTAATGATGTTCATCGTGTGAGATCCATTATTGAAAGTAAAGCACAAATTTTGTGAAATGGGAATAAGACTTGTGAATACAACCCTAGCACAATCTACAGTTCTTTCAACATTGATGAGGTTTTGTAATGCCCTTGTTGTTAACCAAGGACTAGATAAATTACGTGACTTCATAGCTACTTTTTTATTATCAACGATCTTGTCGAGTTTCAAAATCATAAGAGGTTACATTCTTTTGTTTAAAAAGAATATTGAAAGTCTCGCTTGCGCAGAGTTTTCATTTAATTGGAATAAATGCAAGTTGCTGTTGCAACATTGAATAGGTATTCACCACAAGGTTTCATAACATCGAATGGTAGACTTTTCAGATAAAAAAAATAAGGCTCTTGCTGAAGCATTATTGTCAAAAGAACGTTTAAGTTCGCGAAATATTTTAGAATGATAAAAAAAAAAGATTTCTGCTTCTTTATTAACGATTTTCGGACAAAGCTCGTTGTTGAAGTGCAAACAGATTCCTGTTCAATAGATTAATAGTGGTTCAGTTTTCCTACAAGAAAGTAATGATCAACTTAAAAATCGAATATTATCAAAGAATCACTGACACAGAAAGTTGTTATCATAGTTATTAAATAAAGTTATAAGATTTAAGAAGACCTCAAGCATAATCTATTAAGCGTTAACATTTTAGAATATTAACAGACTGAAATAGTCTCAAAGCATCATGTCATAAGAAAAATATTTTCTCCTCGTGTTCATAGATGATGGGCTTACATACAAGCTTTTGATTTCGAAGTCGGTACCTACGCAAGGGTCCAAGAATACCGCGTGTAGATTTTATTAGTAGAAACTAGTTGTCTTCACATAATGTTCAATTTGGGCAAAAATAGTAAAGATTCGCGACGACTACAAGCCGAACAACTTAGATCCGAACATAAGTAGAGTAATTGAAGCCGATAAAATGATATTATTGATTTAAATTTAAGGTGTCACATACGATTAAAAAAATGCTTGCTGTATAGACATTTTCTTTTGTTTGGTGCAAAGTGCAAACGAAGTGTTATCAATCATTTATTGATACAATCATTTCATGATTACTTATTTGAAACATTTTAGTTTGGAAAAACCTGCAAACTTTGTGTACTTAGTTCGTTAGAACGTACATTGAAAGTTTTTAGATTGCAAAGTTAATAAAAGGCCCTCTAGAGCTAGACAGTTGATTTGACATCCGATAGAAAATGTATCAGAACCACTTCATACATAACCATCGATACGAATGGCACTTACGAGTAGCAGTATAGAATGCGCATTGGTAATTGTTGACGCATTTATTGGTTAATATTTTCACCTAGCTCCTGTTAAAAATGTGTCTTCAAAAAAAAAAAAAGAGCATGTTAAGCGCTTTGTTTTGTTGTGCGCTGAAAGGAATAGTAGCCGATTAAGCTACGTCATTCGCAGGTAGCGAACTCATAGACTTGAGTTGGCAGTGTTCTTTTGAGTTTTACAAAATTACAAGCGGGTTGAGTTGCGCTAACGGGTTATTTTAAAAGGTTTATGTCTGTTCTTAAGTTCATTGTTTCAGTATCGCTGAAAATCATGAACCTAGATGATGGTATTCTTCAGTTATTGGCGAAATTCAACTTACTTTGAATTGTATTGTATAAAAAAAACGCACAGCACAGGCGACAGCCCATTGCAATTGTCTATAGGCTGCAAGACCACTGCGTTATAATGATTTAGTACGAGTGTCAACACTTTAGTAGTTAACCTGTTTGAAATTAGAAATAACGCAAAAGTCAGGATGGACGAGCAATTGCACGTCTGTTAAATGTTGTTGATTTTGTGTTAGTAAGAAAGAAAAGCCGATTGTTTTGACGGTCATTTTATGATTATTGAATTGTCTGAAGGTAGACTATGAGAATGTGATATTGTCGGTAGTGGTAAATGATATGGAAGTTGGTGCGACTTTAGAACCGGGTTCAGTCCTCGTAAATTAATTATTAGCAGTTACTCTGCCCCGTAAAGTGTTGTTATTATACGTTGTTAGTATACATCAAGTTATAAGTGCAAGGTGGTTTTGTGTACTCCTGTAAATACACTAAATATGTCACTGGACGACGAATTGATGGCGTGTCATACGATGTTAATTACTAAGTTAGGAGAAAAGTTCTCCAGTCCATACAAATTATGAGATTATAGACTTTGCGATAACGAGAGGTATCGAATCGAGCCTCAAACTGGAGGCCATGCTCAGTACATATTTGTGTCAAGAACTTCCAAATTCATCTGCAGTTGGAAAGTGAGCCAATGAATAAAAATGTATTCCACAAATGTTACTCCTTACTTCCAGTAATTTGCAAGTTGCCTGGCAGAGATTGCTGTGTAGCAATAAGGCCGCATATTGTGCAAAATATTTTTACCTTATAAGTTTGTACTAGATTTTCTTACATTGTTTTCTACTATAAAGTATTGTAAAAAAAATAAATACTCCGTATATTTTTATTTTTGTTTTATTTTATTATTTTTACCTATTTATTTCCTCGGTTGTTACATAATTCCTTATAGTTAATCTAAGTATTACACAAAAGTTTCATAACACACATGCACACCACACTTTAATAGCTCAATAATAGCTCTGTGTTTGACATAGCAAGGCGTGTATGTCATATTGTACATTGGAAGCTCCGCGCTTCGTGTAGTTGTGGGTAGCGCTTGCGCTCCTTGTGATCACAGTACATGGCAGGCTCAGCGCTGCATGTAGTTCCAGATGTTGTGGGTAGCATTGCGCTCCTTGTGATCACAGTACATTGGAAGCTTCGCGCTTCGTGTAGTTCCAGTTGTTGTGGGTAGCTTTAAGCTCCTTGTAGTCACAGTACATGACAGGCTCCGCGCTGTATGTAGTTCCAGATTTTGTGCGAAGCATTGCGCTTCATGTGACTACAGTACATGTCAGGCTCCGCGCTGCATGTAGTTCCAGTATTTGTTCAGAGCTCTACATTTACATTATAACACACACACCAGTACATGGCAAGCTCCGCGCTGCATGTAGTTCCAGATGTTATGGGTAGCATTGCGCTCCTTGTGATCACAGTACATGGCAGGCTCCGCGCTGCATGTAGTTCCAGATGTTATGGGTAGCATTCCGCTCCTTGTGATCACAGTACATTGGAAGCTTCGCGCTTCGTGTAGTTCCAGTTGTTGTGGGTAGCTTTAAGCTCCTTGTAGTCACAGTACATGACAGGCTCCGCGCTGTATGTAGTTCCAGATTTTGTGCGAAGCATTGCGCTTCATGTGACTACAGTACATGTCAGGCTCCGCGCTGCATGTAGTTCCAGTATTTGTTCAGAGCTCTACACTTACAATATAATACACACACACACACACAATACATTCAAAGCTTCGTCTTTAGGCGACAGTAGCCGTTGTTGATATCACCGATGATGACGATGATGAGTAATAATTTGTGAGTCGGTGTGAAAAGTTACAAACCGTGAAGGGAAAAGAGTTTGAATACAACAAATGAAATAGCAACGCAGTAAGTAATCTCGCAAAATTACTAGTGGAATGTTCGCGCGAGAACGCGCTCGTTGTCAGAATGGCCGTGTGAGAGAATTATAACATAGTAGTTGTTATGTGGCTATACCTTCCTATTATAATGAACTCTATGGTGTACAACATAGTGTTGATATTCAATTGATATGAAATGCATGGGGTGTCGGGCCATGCTATGGTTTATATTCTTTGAGTCAGTAGCTCGATGATATAGTCTCGGTACTACCATCGACCGCGCAAGGTGTGCGCACTGAGTCATTATTTAATATTATTTCACATATCTACCTAACTATAATTAATTATGGAGAGTTATTTAAATTCTCTGACATAAATATAGAAGATTTTAATAAAAGCAATTTTTAAATTCCATATGCATTGACGGGTAGGCTATGGCTGAACTTTATTATTGTATAGAAGTTGTATAGCATCATAATTATTGTTCATGGAATGAAAAAAACAAAAAAAAAATGGGATACAATGAGGTATCTGCGATTTTTAAATTCTTACGTGATGATTAGTTACTATTCATTACCATTATCATTTCCCTTTGTTAATAAGAGCAATACATGGCTGCATAGCTTACGATTGCCAATCCTTTAAAGTAATAAGAGGTTCAAATCAACATATACCGTGATAGTAGTAGATTCAATGGGTCGTTTGTATCATTTTATTCGGTTCTTCCGTGACTAGGGCTCATATGGAAGCCTTAATGGAGGCGAGTTTATCCACCTTTCGCTAAATATCTACTCAGCATGGAATGTTAGTCTTATTTACTTTTTTTTTTTTTTTTATAGTGGAGAATGCATTTAGGCATACCCAGGGCACTCGGGGAAAGAGCCCTGGGTTATGTCGGACTCACCCTGCTGAGTGCAGGGACCTACCGACTAAACTCCACTGTGTTCCGCCGTGCCGCTTTATAGACGGGGCCGCGGGTATTCGGTAGAACCGCGTCCGCGGACCCGTCAGCGGCCATTGTCAGCGGCAGCCTATCTCCAGGCCCAACGCGAAAGTCTTATTTACTTATAACCAATGAATCACATTATTATATATACGTTAGTTATAGTATTAAAAAAATCAATTATGTAATCACTTGGCACTTATTGATGAATGCTTCCAAAAGTCAAATCACTACATAGTATAAAACAAAGTCGCTTTCTCTGTCCCTATGTCCCTTTGTATGCTTAAATATTTAAAACTATGCAACGGATTTTGATGCGGTTTTTTTAATAGACAGAGTGATTCAAGAGGAAGGTAAGTATATAATTTATTAGGTTTTAGACAAAGCGGGCGAAGCCACGGGCGGTAAGCTAGTGAATAAATAAATACTTAATGAGTAAAAACATGTATTCTTGTTATTGTAGAGCAAGCAAGCACAATGGTTTGTGAGGACGGATGTTGTTAAACTTAGATGCAAAAAAGAATTCTCATCATGACATCATGGTCTGGACTGGATTGCATATTGACTATAATATCCTATTTTATCTTTCTGGATAAAACTACTATTATATCATTCTCTGATAGAGTTAAGAGAAACCTGTATGACTCATAATTTATTTGATTTGACATTGTAATTTATTTGATATATTTACTTTATTTAATATTTTGACACACATATACACACACCCACACACACCTACACACACACACACACACACATTACTCATAAATTTAATTTTTTTTATATTTATTTAATAATCATATTTGTATAATATGCTTGCACATACCATTTATATATCTAACTAGCTCACTTTTCAAGTTTTTTGTTTTATAAAAGTTCAAATGACTTAGGGAGAAGCTGGTGCCTGTATATACAGGCTAGTTCTTCGAACTAAGCCTAAAACGGGTGCCACTTATACTTTTTAATTGTGAACAAAACTATATTGAATATGTCCATGTTTATGTCTATGAAAGAATAAGAAATAAACGATATATAAATAAATAAATAAATAAATAATTATTTATTATATTATTAAAACAAGTCCTTCTCTAAAACTTAGTAAGTTCAAAACAGACCTTGAAAATTAACAAATAAATAGCTCCTTTTTTGCTAATACTCAGTGACCGATCAGGTAGTAATTGTGCATTGTGTTTCTAATTTGATCTTTAATTTATTCACGGTAACGTTCAAATTACAATGCGACATAGTTTAATACAAAAAACAAGACGGCAGATATTAGCATGCATAATATAATGTCATAGTCTGTGAATAAAATAACATTGAAAATAAAGCGAATGATGTATCTAAATCCTATAAAATATAGAAAGATTAAAGGTTAAACGACGCAGCAAAATTCAATTGTTTATAAATATAAATAAGCTAGACATGAGCAAAAGCAGGTATATAAAATGGTTAAAACTTGATTGATACTAAATACACAACTATACCTTAATCGTCTTGGAGTTACATAGCTTAATTAAGTAATTGCTTCTAGACATCTATTTAACCTACATAGTATTATTTAACCTGTACCTGTCAGCTCCATATTAAATTATAATTCATGTTAATTTAAACACAAACAGTTGATGGGAATTATTTATGTTAATTATTAATCAAGCATCAACATCACGAATTAGTCTTGTACAATACAACTTATTTGATTAATATTATCTAGCAAAAATGCAAACATATTATCATTATTGATGCATGTAAATTTTATATCAAAGTAAACACTTCACGCCCATAAAGATAAAAAACCAACATAAAAACAAACACACGGCAATTACTAAAATTATTCAATGTCAGGCATGAATGTCAGAATCTGCATATCAATAAATAAAATTAAAACTGCATTGAAGCTAAAAGAACAGCATAAAACTCAGTCTTCCGCGTGACGTTGAACCGTAGACATGCTTGATAAAGTGGCTATCGTTACTGGTGCAAACAAGGGGATTGGTTTTGCCATAGTCAAGGAGCTATGTAGGCGCGGCGTAAAAACCGTCTACCTAACCGCCCGAGATGTGAAGCGAGGAACGGACGCGATAAACAGCCTAAAAAACGAAGGGTTCAACCCGATATTCCATCAACTCGAAGTCACAGATAAAAAAAGCGTCCAAGCGTTCGCAGATCACATAAAAAAGAACCATAAAGGCATAGATATACTCATAAACAACGCAGCGGTCATCAGCGAATTCAACATAAAGTACGAGGATGCGTACAACGTGATCAATGTCAATTTTAATAGCATTCTCATTATAGAAGAGTATTTGTTTCCACTGTTAAATGATAATGCGCGTGTGATTAACGTTTCGAGTGATTGTGGACATTTATCTCAGCTAAAAAATTCATTCTGGATCGAAAAGTTACGTAGCGAAGATGCGACGTTGGACGATGTGAAAGGTTTTACTAATTGGTTCCTGGATAACGTTAAAAATGGTACGTTCAATGCTGAGGACTTTAATATTACAATCTTGTATCCGTACGTTGTATCGAAGATAGCTCTGAGTGCTTATACGAGAATTCAACAAAGGAATGTAAGCAGGGGAATTTGTATCAACTCCATACACCCAGGGTTTGTTGTAACATCAATGACGAAGGACACCGGTATGTTAACACCTGAAGAGGCAAGTGAAGCTCCAGTTTATTTGGCTTTGGAGGCAGATGAGAATGTCAAGGGAAAATATATTTGGTTCGATAAGACAGAAAAGGAGTGGACAGATATTAATTTGAAGTTTGATTACGCTGATCCGGATATTGTTAAGGAATTTCTTAACAGGATGTCGGCTTGATTCCTATGTAGCTGGAGCCTCATGTAAAAAAAATAAATAAATAATGGAAATGATGTACTTACTTTATGCGAATATTTTTGTATTATTATATTACGAAATACACAAGTAATAAAAACGTCTTTGATTTTTCTCTAACGAATAAGTGAACACAATAAACAATAAATAGTGCCGTTTGACAAATATAGTTATAGTTATAAGAAATAATATTAAAAGTATATAAAAATGTATAAACAAGCGATTACTTATGAAAAACCATTTTTGTCTTCGAAGTAAAATGTGGTAGCCGTAAAAAACCTATAAAATGGTTTTACCAGCGGCTGCACTTAACAATGCAATCTCTAGAACATTAACAAAAAAATTAAAAAGAAACAGATCAATATCTATTCAGTATCGAACCAATTATTTCTTGAGTTCCTCTCATTTCCACTGAAAATAAAGGAATAACATCGTATCCAGACTTGATAATAATTGGAATGTCAACTGTGGTATTTTTGCAGTCGATTCAGCGCTTGAGTTCGGTTTGAACGTATAAAATTCGTAAGCGCTTGAAGCGACAATTGTATTGGATTTGTATTTTGTAGTTAGAAGTTATCTTTTCGCACGAGGTATCTTATGTACTATTTTGACTTAACAATTTGGAATCGTATTATGATTTCATAGGTATTAGTGCCTTATTACAACTTCTATACGAAGATAGTAATGCGTTGATAAGCTGTGTGTATTTTTTTTATCTGTAGCGCTGTATCTCTCGAACGGTTGCAACGATATCAATGTTTTTTTGCATTGCTATTTAATCCAAACATTTGGTTTTAATATCTACAATAGATAAGTTCTCTAAATGTTTATTTTAGTATCTGCGATATTTTATTTATCGGCCACAATGTTAATATTATCTACTATCTATCCACCCGCGGCTTCGCACGCGTTTTCAGAGAAAACCCCGCATAGTTCCCTTTCCCGTGGGATTTCCGGGATAAAACCTATCCTATCTCTCAAGTTGGATCGAACTGCACATGGTGTGCGAATTTTATTATAATCGGTTAAGTGGTTTAGGAGTCCATTGAGGACAAACATTGTGACACGAGATTTATATATATTAAGAAGATAGATATAGATTTGCACTAGGTCATAGGATATCAAATAAAGTTTTATTTGGCTACACATAGTTATGGTCAAATGGCCGAAATTTAATTGACACTAAAACCGGAACAGTTTTGTCCTTGTGTGTGTGAGACAAAAGAATATAGTTTTACAGGAACTTCACATCTTTTAAATTAAATCTCTATGAGTAAAAACTGAGAGGACACAAAGAGTCAGCCAACATTTGCCTTAAATTCATTCAACATTAGCAAATTTCAACACAGCAAAATAATCAAATTTCACTCGGAATAAAAGCTTCTTGAGTCAACGTTACAAAAAAACTCTTGATGCAGGCAAATTCAATTAAAGTCTATTGTATTAACAGCCAACAACTACATTGCATTTGTACAAACTTTGGCTCACAAATTTTATTACAACTCACGAATATACTGAAGGAAGTAGGTCAAAATACGTACAGGGGTATTTGATTGAAACTTTGAGGTAAAGATTTTGCTATTTCCCGACGTACTTGCTAAAACTTGGCTTGTGGTTTCGCACACTATTTTATAATTAACGTCTCTTGTTTTGTTTATTTAAACCCAGATGTGAGTTTGTATAATTGAAGTCGTGTTTATTTTTGTTTCGTTCACGAGCTTCAGTCTTTTTAATTAAACAACATAAACAAATAGCTCTACATACTTATTACTTAGTTAAAGCGAAATGACTTCCTGCTGTCTGTCTGTCCTATTTTTCGGTCTTTAAGAGGGTTTAGGCGATCAGCGAAAATTCAGCTATTGGCGCCTGAGGTGAGTATGGAATCAAAGTGCTCGAAACTAAAAATTGTAAGCGCCATTCACCATGAAAATTTAGAAATTTCAGTGCGAAAAATATTAATATTTTCAATTATAGCTCATAATTAATAACAGTCCATTTAGCCATTTTTACTTACCAAGGGCACTTAAAACTGCTCAACGGATTTTGATGCTCCTTTCTATAGATAGAGTGGTTCAAGAGTAAATTTTATATTATGTATAATCCTCTTTGGCCGTGCGAAGCCGGGGCTGGTCACTAGCTAGATATAATAAGGTGTTTGATTAATTAAAAATGAAGTAATTTTTATACTCTTGTATCTACCTCATTAAAATGTAGGTAAGTACATACCTATATTTTTCTTCGCTATTTTTTCACTTTTATGGAATACAAATAATACAAATTATAAGACATACTTATGTAAATACAAGATAAATACTCTGTTCCTGTTTGCAAGTACTCTTATGCAAATATTATAGATAGTTGGAGTAAATAATATATACTTATATTTAGAAGTATATTTTATGTTACTACTACCTGAAAAATACCCGAAAGAAAGTACTCACCTACACAGTTCAACGTCAGTTCAGTTTACGTAATAATATATTTAAAATGACGTGTAATTGATAAAATATAAATAATTCCAATTTATTTAACAAGTTGATTATTAATTACAAATCGCTGTATTGTATTCAATTCCCAAAACATCAAAAAAAAAAATCTTAAATAAAAAACATTTACCTTAATAGAGAATCAAGCACATGATAAAAATAATTCAATTATAGTAATATGCTTCATGCACGCTGAATTTTGAGAACAATTTAATGAAATAATCCAAACTATAATTATTTTAAAACGAAAAACTCCGAAAAACTACAAATTATTAAAAAATTTAAATCGGACTACTTGAACTAACCTTCATATAAAAAGTATCATCAAAATCGGTTCACCCAGTGGAAAGTTCTGAGGAAACATACCCAAAAGAAATACAGTCGAATAGAGGACCATATATTTTTGAAGTCGTTTGCAAATAAAAAAACCGCACCATTGCCCCCAACACTACAAGGCAGACCTTTCCAAAAAACATTATTTCACGTCAACTTGTATTTCAACAAAGCGTTGATTAATGTTACATCTTCTACATTTTAATTTACATTCACGAAAATAATTTCCAACGAAACGAATGAATAAAACGGAGGTAATGCCTCATTTTTATACAGCGAACCGATTTTAATAACGTTTCGAATTTACGGCCTAAATATTGTGTTTTTGATACAGGATCAGTTCGATGATGCATAGCGTTTTAGTTATTACAAGTATTATTTCATTTTTGTTCTGTGTTAATTAGTAGGAATATATTTTATACAAATTAAAATACATTCAAATGAGAACTCTACCACTCTATCATTACACAATATTATTACAATCGAAATAATTAATAAAATTAACTTATTATAAGAATAATTTTGCCAAAAGCGCTTCGTTATGGATACCCCACAATGCACTTAATAAATATTAAAATCAATTATTTATCTATTTATAAGATCGGTGTCTCTATCGTGCTAAAAAGTGCAGATAAACTTGACAATAAGTGTACTTGGACTACAGTATGCCTGGAAATTGGAATAACATTAATTATTTATCATAATTACTACATACTGCACTAGCATAAGATACTCGCTCGGACTAGAAAAGGTTAAAATGAGCGGGAAAATTTTCACAAGCGATTTAATGTTACTCTGAATATACAGTCATTTAACTCAATTGTAAAGCGTGCGCACATTTAACAAAGTGTTTTATGGGCCATGATTCGCATAATACAACAATTTTAACTTTGTTATCTCATATTGTAGTTTTATATTCTCCGACCGCTTATAGATCAGGGTTTCCTTTATAAGTTTAGGTTTGTTATTTTCTGTTCTTCCAGATGAGTCTTTATAAAAAAATGTATATCACTTCAGAGTGGGTATAATGTTTTATTAATAATATTATGAATCTAAAGTCAAAATGAGAGATATATTAGGAGGATTAACGTTCTAGTAAATAATATAATATCAGACACAGAGTTTTTCTAGTTTAAGAGTCAGTGTACCTACATAGTTTTGTAAGGTATAATGTTTTGGCAAAATAAAGATTTTTTTTAATATGAATTTAAGTAACTGGTACATGAAATGTCAATTTCGGGGTAAAATCTACAAAGAAAATAATGTTGATAAATTCAAAATCGATATAATTAGGAATTGCTATGTTCACATACAGACAACGACATCTTCCCTCTTTAAAAATCATTATAATTATTTATATTTAAATATTTTTATTAAGCCTCTTGTTAAAATAAACGTGTAGATAATTAACTTACTCTATTCATACATAGCCTTTAACGAAGCTTTGCCAATTTTAAATAAATACAAATTCCATTATGCAAGTGCATAAATTTCATTTAGAGATTCACCCCCACGATACTAGTTACGTCTCCGTGTTTACATGGGCTGCTGGCTCGCCTCCTGCTCGTTAAATTTTATTTATCTTTACTTTTTAGACTTGGATAGGGCTGTCACATTTGTAAAAATAACTTTTTAGTGTACATAACTGTATTGTGTTACGTCAAGCTGAGTTGTAGATACTTATATGTTTTAAGGGTACAATCAGGTGTTATATAATATTTGTGCCTTGCTTGCTTAGGAAATTTTCGTAGCTGTAACTTGATTTTCCAGTCAAAGATATTATGTAATGATATTGAAATCTATTGTGACAAGGGAAAGCACTATGGAAATACAAAGTAAAACGGTATTTAGTTTAATTTATCAATAAAACAGCAGTCCAATGATAACAATCCTTCTTTTGATTTGAAACAAAACCCAATCCCGTGGGATTTCCGGGATAAAACCTATCCTATTTCCCGGGGTAAAAAGTAGCCTTTGTCCTTTCTCGGGTATCAAAATATCTCTATACCAAATTTCATGCAAATTTGTTCAGTAGTTAAGGCGTGACTGAGTAACAGACAGACAGACACAGTTACTTTCGCATTTATAATATTATATTTTATATTTTATATAACACAACCCTTAAGTTGGCGACTTTGTTGATCACGATCAAGAATGAGCCCCGATAGTTGAAGTTTGCGGCCAAATATGTGAACATCTAGCTGTGAGTGCCAAAAGATGTTGATTTCAGAACATTTAAATGGACATAAATATTAAATAATGCGGTTGAGGCACACACGAGTCTTCCATTTTATATTTGAGAAATAAATAAACTTTTATCATTCGATGGGTAATGGAAAATTGAAATGGATGGACGGCTAGCGTTTATATTTAGAAATAAATCAGAACTATTTTTCAAGCAAATGGTCTATTCTGATATAATATTAAATGAAGAATGTAAAATGAATTTTATTATTAATGCTTTTAATTTTTTTATAAAACACGATAAGTAGATAACAAATAAAATGACTTCGAAGAACGGTAATAGAGAATAATATTATTGTGTGAAAATATTTTTGCATTCTTAAGTGCACAATGAACATAAAATTTTATATCTGTTATTAGTGTGATGAGTATTATAATATTATCTGTGGCGTGATACAATTTTTTGCGGTAACGTTCCATAACCGAAATTAAAATTTAATTTCATATTTCGATATTATGAATACTTAATTTTGAAACATAATTCATTACCACCCAACCAACCAATTAGAGAGCACAAAATGTTAAAAACATTGATACACAAAGAGATAATTTTCGCATTCAATTCGATATAAAATTTTCCTTATATCGTCAAAACGTCTTCCGTAAACGTTCTTAAACTTGAATTCAATAAGAAATCAGCTCAAAGGGAGTCATTGGAGGGAAAGGGCCTTACGATAAGGGCCCCTCTGTTTTTTGTTTATCCCGTTTCTCGTTTCATTTGGCTTCGTTTTTTTGTTCCTTGACGAGAGTACTTGATGCTATCGGAGACAAAACGTTTGCGGTGCTCAGTTGGATGCTTTGAATTTATTTGCGTGTATTTGTTTGTTTGGTTATGATTTTTGTTGTGAATGTCGTGTTTTTTGGTTATTGGTGAACTTTTCTATAAACTAGTTTATGTTAAATGTGATCTGTTCAATCTTTTATTTTAGCTAAGAATAAATTTATTGTTCAATTGTTTGCAGAAAATCGTCTTGTGCAACAGATGTGAAATTAAGATGGTCAATAGTTTTGGTTTAGACGTTACGTTTGCCATTTTTTGATAGCTTACCGCCCGCGGCTTCGCCCGCTTTGTCTAAAACCTAATAAATTATATACTTAAACCTTTCTCTTGAATCACTCTATCTATTTAAAAAAAACCGCATCAAAATCCGTTGCGTAGTTTTAAAGATTTAAGCATATAAAGGGACAAGGGGACGGAGAAAGCGACTTTGTTTTATACTATGTAGTGAAGACTTTTAAAAGTTCGTCTTTTGTAAACTTCAGTTATTATTTGATTATTTAAAAAAACGCCTTTAGAAAGCAATGAATAAATTCATTGTGAAGGGTCACAGCAAATTTCTAAAGACCATTCAAACATTACGTAGATTTTATCAAAACCTTGCCATTTAAAAAGTTACCGAGATTGGCTTCTCGCGAGTATGAATGCCGATAAAACAATCAAAAAGGTATTAAAAAGTTGGTAATCTATACATAAAACAAATGTAAAGATGATTGATTATGAAAATTCCTTTAATATCCCCTAAAACTTAAAACTCATCGGTTCAAAGGAAATGAATTCTACTTCGGCCTAATGAAAATTCTTTGATGCTTATACCGAGCCCTTCGTCATAATATCGGTAACGCGAATTTTGACAACGAATCTTTACGTCAATCAATGGTTTAAAATATAAAATATATACAATAGTTTAATGGAAATTGTTGTCTATTGATAGAATTGAAAAGTGATAATGTATAGATACTCCTATACTTAAAGTCATGAAAACTAGATACTTAGCTAGTTAAGATAAGGATCAGAAATAATTATTTGCAAAGATTTTTTTTCTCTCATTACGCACACAGCTTATCGCTTAACAAATACAAAAAAAAAAAATCGTTTTACCTCCAATACAAGTAATTTATTACTGACAAAGCTTCCAAAACACACACACCTAAACGAGACAATAAAATTTCATATTCACAACATATTTTACAGCCTATAAAAATATATAATTGAATAAACTCCGTATAAAACGAACTATGAACAATTTTATTCAAACATTGGCCATAGTTATTTGCCCCTATTTTATGTTCATATGATAGGACTGAGGGGTCATTTTAGACTGGTTTATGTAGGCAATATTTCATAGTGATGTGTGATTTATACGCAGTCCCGGGTTAGAATTGTGCAAACAAATTGATTCAATATGTCTTCCTGTCCGGACAACAATTATTTGCACTTGGAACTTGCGTTAAGTTTCGTTACATTTGTTGAATGAGTTTTGATTATGTTAATTGATGTTGAGAGTTTGTGAGTGAGGTCAGAGTAGATTTGCGAGTTCTATTTGTTTATTTTATTTATTCGGTTTTTGTTTTTTGAAGGTTGTTTTCACTTGAGGTTAGAGTGTGTTCTGAGCTTTAAATTTTATGTGGATCGGTACAGTAATTTTAGTTTGTTAGAGAAATATATATTTTCATATTTTTTTGTCTTTATTCAAAGATGTCCCCCTTTTTAATACTAGATGTGCCCCGAGGTTTTACCCATATTGCTCCGCTCCCATTGGTCTTAGCTTGATGATAGTGATGATATATAGCCAGCCTTCCTTGATAAATTGGCTATCTCACACCGAAAGAATTGTTCAAATGGGACCAGTAGTTCCTGAGTCATGTCATGTTTAGCTACATTTTATCATAACTTTCTTTCATGTGTTAAATTCAAAACTGTTTTATTTAAGTTCATTAACTACTTTTCATTCATTTTTTATACCACAACCAGACAAATAAATGTATGTTATGGTGTTTCTTGCCGATTCTTCTCCATAGATACTGCTTTCCGAATCGGTGGTAAATGTTAAAAATACTTACCTATGTAATGACGATTCGAAAGTGCTACTAAGTAGTAGTCTAATTGAATAAATGAATGTTTGAGTTTGTTTGAGTTTTGAGTTTATGTTTGATTTACTGTTTTTCTTCATTCAATATATTCATTACAAACAGACATACAATTTATCTTTGAGTAATAATATGTAGCTTGTAGTACTTACTTACACATAGAGCTTATAGTTCCGTACACTTTATCAATTCCCGAACTACAATCTCGGCATTTGCGTAATGTATTCTTTGCGCAGATGCTCACAATGTAGGTATGTGCATATTATGTATTCATTTACATACTACACTTCTATTTGACAATTTGGCAGAACTTAAAAAATGGTGGCAGAAAAAAGATAGATACTTCAGATAGTGGGAGTCGAGCATGCTTCGGCACGAATTGGGCCACGCTCGCACCGGGGAAGGTACCACACCCTCACAGAATATTGGCGCCATAGTGACAGTTTACTGTCGCGTTCCGTACGGTGAGTGAGGGGTCCAGAGGCCCACATCCCTTCCCGTCCCCTACCTATCCTCTCCTTCCCTATCCTCATTCCCTCCCATCCTCGCCCCTTCAACCTAACTCCTTCCAAATCCCTTTGAGGATAGCAACACATCCACTTCCCAGTGCTCATGGGCGGCGTGTATCGCTTAACACCAGGCGACGCATCGCTCGTTTGCTATCCTATAGCATAAAAAAAAAGATACTTATAACGCATTGAATCATCTCTTACAAATTGAAGTATATTGTAGTTTAGTTAAGTTGTTATGAAAACTAATATTAATCATTATATTAATAATTATGGATACGCCTGAAATATTAGGTGTTATAAAGATGGGGTATCATTTAAGCTATCACCAATTTAATTAGTTTTGTGTTTCTTAAATAATAGGGTTTGTCCTCAAAATAGTAGATCTGTCACCAAAATGTAGTCACCAAACAATGCAAAATCAGTTCCACAATAAATCACCTAAAATCCTGAGATATAAGGTGTAGAACCAAATAAATGTTTTTGTATGTATTATAATAGGTGTGTCCTAATAAGTATTTAAGCAAACTAATTTAAAGAGATCACCAATAAATCATATTATGTTACTAAAAGTTAAAATAATCAATATTTATTCTTAAAAATAATAACCACTGAATAATCAGTGGCTAGCATAATTGTAGATAAAACACTTAATTAAAGTCAAAATAATCAATATTTATTGTTAAATATTTATTGTTAAAAAACAATAATCACTGAATAATCAGCTCGTTTGGATTTCGAAGGGCGCCCCCTTTTTCTTTTCTGGCCGATTTATGCTTCTGGTGGGGGGTTGGCCAGCTTTAAGCGTATGGCTAATCCGATAATATGTTTGCACATGTTAATTTTTAAAGCGCGCCAATTTGTCTCCGCCCCTTTGATCATTTTTTCATTAAAATTATAAATTGATGTATTAAATTGGTAACGAATACATTAATTTAATATCTGAACGAAATGAAATGTTACTACTGTATTGGTGACAAAATATCAAATAAAAAGGAGTCGCAGTCAGGCATCGATAATCGATTTATTTGGTGACAGATCTACCATTCTGAGCACAGAGCTATTATTTAAGTAACAAAACTGTTATTATAAGAACGAAGTTTGTATTCATGTAATGCAATATAATTTTATTGGTTATCGATCTGTTATTTTACACACATATTAACATTAATTTGATAATCCATACCTGGGAACAACTTTTGTTTATCTGAGAACGAAAATATTTCGTGGTGATAGATCTATTTATTAGGTGATACAACTTGATGACAAATATAAATTTTGGTGATAGAAAATATAGTTCCCATAAAGATGTAACTAATTTAAAAAACGCGGGGAAATTCATTCATTTTTAATTAACTGTTTGTACCCAAATATTATATAGAAGTAATTTTGATTTTTTGTTTCTAACATAAGCCTTGTGTAAATAATCGTATATTTCAATATAAATATTTGCACGCTTTTCAAATAGGTTTTTGAAAATAATTGAATATTTAAATCCTCTTTTGTAATTCAATGGACACGATATTTACCAATGACATTTCAGAATAAAAAAGGACGTGTGGCACTCGGGGACTGCCGCGGTAAAGCTATTGCATAGCATGCCTTCAAGCCACACCTCCGTGCCTGTCGGAGTGGGGAGCGTGAGGTTTTTTCGTTACGGAATTTCTCGATTCGGTCCCCGCGCTCAAGGCCCGCGATAGAAGCTAAAATGTGCACAAAAAACATTAACTCTCATATATAGTGCAAACAGTGCAATTTTTACTCAAATAACTATTATTACAACTTATATCATAGATAATATAAGCAATTTTATGCAACATATAACCAAAACGAGCTATATATCTTGAGCAAACACTCCAAACTTACATTTCTACAATCAGTCGGAAACTACCCTCTTAGTTACAGACCATTATGCATTTGCAACAATAAACTTGACCATTTCAAGTCGTGTCACGCAAAAATAGCGTCTATACCCTTCGAATAAGAGCTAAAAGACTTCACTGGTACCTTTCTAAGTGCACCAATCTATTCCGCTTACAGGACAGCCAATTTCGTTTGCCTCTGAACATTTATTGTGCTGTAGAAACGTTTATTCAGCGAAAAAATGTGATTTAACTTATATTAATTCGACCGTTCTACCGGCTTTTACAGTTTGTTGCAATGCCCGCTTTGAATAGACTTTTCTATGTGACTTTTTCTCGGTCTAAAAATAATTTCGTCTTGTGTAGTCAGAATTGCCTTCGTTAAGTGAGTGTCAAATATATAATTTCTTTAGAAGTCCTCTATACAACGTAGGTTGTAAAAAATTAGGAACAACAATATTTTTAAGTGTTGTTAATCTCTGTCGCAAAGATCATAAACATTTCGTGTCTGTGTGTACATAACTTTAATCTGAAAGATAAATCCATCTGTTTTATGATTTAATTGTAAATCCAGAATAAATACAGGATAGTGTCAAAACATGACTTTATTTTCAGTCTACAACCAGAATTATATGTAAAACCGAGTAAAACCTAAAGTTACATATTTTTTTTCACTTATTACGTTTTTGCAAGTACGAGATGCACATACTTCACAATTAGGTGCATACAAGAATTATTTAACATAAGTACCTAGTATTTACATCCACACTAATATTATAAATGCGAAAGTAACTCTGTCTGTCTGTCTGTCTGTTACTCAATCACGCCTTAACTACAGAACCAATTTGCATGCAATTTGGTATAGAGATATTTTGATACCCGAGAAAGGACATAGGATAGTTTTTATCCCGGAAATCCTACGGGAGCGGGTTTTTCTTTGAAAACGCGGGCGAAGCCGCGGGCGGAAAGCTAGTTGAATATAATACTTTAGGCATATAAACAAAGCATCATAATAAAATAAAAATCATATGAGATTTATTCCTTTATTTACATAAATAATCATTCACTTTTGATACTTATTATCATTCGAGAAAAGGTCCAGTCAAGGTCCAATTGTAATCTGCTTTTAATAACAAATAACTTAAATTGGTATCAAACAGTCATGTCAATTCAAATCAACATTATTGATATTCAACACTGCTTTTCATAGCATCCTCAACGCGTGTTTCGAAGTCTTCAAATGCGTCAAGTATGTCAAGGCTAGTGTCTGCCCAGTCAACTTCAGTTTTATCGAACCAGAAGTACTTGCCTTTTACTGACTGATCAATATCTAGAGCTAAATATGCGGGAGTAATACCGGATTCATCTACTGTCATATCACCAGCCCCTTTAGTCATGTTTGTACGAACAAATCCTGGGTAAAGGGAATTGACTGATATATTTTTCCCTACTTGTTTTTGTTGGACGCGAGTTAGAGCACATAGCGCTACCTTAGACACTCTGTATGCCAGAACTGAGTACGATACGAAATCCTCTTCTTTTACTGTTCCATTCTTGATGGAATCCAGGAACCATGTGACAAAGGCATTGACGTCTTCAAGGCTTATTTTTTCATTAGTAAGGCGTTGTATCCAATAAGAATTTTTTATGTTCGTTATATGGCCCCAGTCACTAGACACATTTATAACTCGCCCGTTTTCATTCATAATTGGAAAGAAATACTTTTGCATTAACAAAACTCCGTAATAATTAGTATCAATAACTCTTTTTGCATCTTCATAGTTTGGTCTGAGATAGTCAGGATCAAGAAGGCCGGCGTTATTAATTAGAATATCTAGTCCATTATGCTCCTTCTTGACGTATTCAGCGAATGCTTTCACACTTTCTTCATTACTTACGTCAAGTTGATGAAATTTGGGATGTAGATTTTCCTTTTCCAAAACTTTCACAGCCTCTTTGCCGCGGTTCATATCTCTTGATGTTAAGTAAACAATCCCAACTCCTCTTTTGCACAATTCTTTAACTATGCCGAAGCCGATACCTTTGTTAGAGCCAGTAACTATAGCAATTTTCTCAGCCATGTTTACTGCACGGCTTTCTATATATAATTGACGCAAAACGTTGCAGTTTTTATAAGCAACACATGATAAGACGCGTATCAACATCCACACATTTATATCACAATCGTATTGACGAAGTTTATTTATGTAATTCTTATCATTGTGTATTTTTCTTAATTGGATAATATTTTTATAACCGATGTTCCCAAACTAGGTTTCAAATTCGTAGAGATTTTTCTTTTCATATGAATATGAAATCTTCCCTAGAAGGCTAGATTCTACAGTAGCAATAAATTGTGTAAGTTTTAATCGTAATAAACTTTCTTTATTCTTCATATTTAAAGAATATGACGAAACCATACAAAAAAAAAACATAGTTAATGTACAAAATATCAAATATCACAATAAAGATGAACTATGAATAATTAGTGACTTACCTTCTTCATTTTAAATGGCAGACAATTCTAGTCGTTTTGTTTTGGTAGAGGTACGCTTTATCTTCAATGTAATTAAAAATTATTATAATAATTATGATGATTACATAATACATAATATACATCGCACACTGCAACCGCACAAAAGGAGGTAATCTCGATAACAATGCTTAATTATTTATATATGATAATATAGACTTACGAGTTAGGTATGTCATAAAGAATACAATAAAAGAGTGTTGGTATAAAAATATATTTTTTAATGTAGCATAACATATACACAGTTCTACAGCAGTGTGAATGTTTCACGCAGTTGTAGATTAGTATTTATTTGATATTTTACTCAAACATTGACAAGACTCTAAAAGAGGACTGCTAATGATCCCGAAAATTATAATTTTTAGCTGCATCAACATAATAATATTTGAAGAGTTCAGACGGGATAATTATATCAAGGTCCCAAAAATCTTCCCAGTCCACTTCAGTTCTATCACTACAAATATATTTACCCTTCACAGACTGATCGGCATCAAGAGCTAAATACACAGGTATAATACTAGCATCGTCTGTAGACATATCCCCAGCTCCATTGGTCATTTTAGTACGCACAAAACCAGGGTGCATGGAATTCACTGAAATATTCTTCCCAACTATTGTTTGTTGTATCTTAGTAAGAGCACACAGAGCTACCTTTGACACTCTATATGCAAGAAGAGTGTGACAAACGAAATCCTCTTCTTTCACTGTGCCATTTTTTACGGAATCCAGGAACCATGTTACAAATGCATTTACGTCATCAAAACTTACATTTTCTTTAGTTAGTTGTTGAATCCAATACGAATTTTTTATATTCGTTCTAATATGGCCCCAGACGCTAGACACATTTATAATTCGTCCATTTTCGTTCATAATGGGAAAGAAATATTTTTGCATTAATAGAACTCCATAGTAATTTGTATCTATAACTCTTTTTGCATCTTCATAGGTAGTTTTATGAAAATCAGATGCAGTTAAGCCCGCGTTATTAATCAGAATATCTAGTCCATTATGTTCTTTCTTGATATATTCAGCAAAACTTTTAACACTGTCTTCATTACTTACGTCAAGTTGATGAAATTTGGGATGCAGTTTTTCTTTTTCTAAAATCTCTATAGCTTCCTTACCCCGATTGATATCTCTCGATGTTAAATAAACCACACCAACTCCTCTTTTGCATAATTCTTTGACAATGCCGAAGCCGACACCTTTGTTAGAACCAGTTACTACAGCAATTTTATCAGACAAGTTTACTGCACGGCTTTCCATTTTCAATTGCCCTGAAACGTTATGTACTTATAATCAACAGACGATAAGAACAATATCAAAATCCTCTGTTTATTATTAATGAATATTTAGTTGTTATCAATGTGTGTACATTAGGCAAATATAAAAATTGACCACGACTTGAATTTAATAAAAAGTAAACCGAAGTTCTACAAAAAAATGGAGGATCTCTATAACTAGATTAACATAAATATTTATGATCTTGAATCATATTCTATTTCATAGGAAAGAACTACATTTAAGACATCTTTGATTTTAGTGGGTTTGTTTTTCAACAGAGTACTATCAGTACTATTATATCTTATCTGTAATGTTTCCACTGCGTTATATCATAATTGTGTATACGTATTTTGCAATGCACACTCAATAAAAAGGTAATATTGATAACAACGTTTCATATTGTCTAAAATACTTATGTGATGAAATTTTAGCACAGCGATTACTGTTCCTAGGTATTTTCCTGTTATATCTTGTTTCCATTTAACTTCAATTCGTATTGATTCATTGTAGGATTTATGAAACTAATAAAGAGGGCAAATAAAACACATATTATCATATGGTACCTATACTTTATTGACTGTGGTGTATAAATAATAATACAAATAATATAGTTTCAAAAAAATACTTATTTTTAAGAGAAACCTATATAAAACGAATTTTACTAAATAAACATAATATTTTATTAAATGATATAGCTTAGGTATTACTTTGGTATTTCAACAAACACTGTCTAAAACCTCAAGAATACTGATGATTCTTAAAATTATCCCTTTTTGGCTGCATCTTCAATGCACTTTTCGAAGTGTTCAAATGGTTCTATTAAGATAAGACTAGTATCTGTCCAGTCCTTTTCAGTTTTGTCAAACCAAATATACTTGCCTTTAACGGACTGATCAATATCAAGAGCTAGATATGCAGGGGTGATACCAGCATCTTCTGCAGACATATCACCTGCCCCTTTGGTCATATTCGTACGAACAAAACCAGGGTGAAGAGTATTAATTGAAATATTCTTCCCAACTTCTTTTTGTTGGAGTCTAGTTAAAGCAGCCAGTGCTACTTTTGATACTCTATATGCAACAACTGTCTTAGAAACGAAATCCTCTTCTTCCACAGTTCCATTCTTTACAGAATCTAAAAACGAGTTAATAAAGGCATCTATATCTTCTAGGCTTACATTTTCTTTAGTAAGGCGTTGAATCCAATGTGAATTTCTAATGTTCGTTATATGGCCCCAAGCGCTGGATACATTTATAACTCGTCCATTTTCTTTCATAATTGGAAAGAAATACTTTTGCATTAATAAAACTCCATTGTAGTTGGTATCAATAACTCTTTTTGCATCGTCATAGTTAATTTTATAAAAGTCAGTATCTAGGAGGCCAGCGTTATTGATCAGAATATCTACTCCATTATGCTCCTTCTTGATATATTCAGCGAACTTTTTAACGCTATCTTCATTACTTACGTCGAGTTGGTGAAATTTGGGATGAAGATTTTCTTTTTCTATGATTTCTATAGCTTCTTTGCCACGGTTCACATCTCTTGATGTTAAGTAAACAACACCGACACCTCTTTTGCATAATTCTTTAACGATACCAAAGCCAACACCTTTGTTAGAGCCAGTTACTATAGCAATTTTACCAGCCATGTTAACTGCAGCACATTCAAAATTAGATTGACAATAAAAATAGTAATGTTCGTGAGCCGTAGATAATAAGAAGCATATCAGAGCTCGTGATTCAATATTATTAAAGTGGTTTAGTTTACTTTTATCAAACGTTTAATACATATATGATATAACACACATTTAATAGTAAATTTATTTGAACATGTCTGTTATGGTTAAGTAAATCAGAAGGATATTTTAAGTAATTATTTATTGTTGTGGTTTAGCTGCCTGGTTCCTAATATGATAAAAAAGTAAATGACATTGCACTGATATTTTTAACCGACTTCAAAAAAAAGGAGGAGGTTATCAATTCGGCCGGTATGTTTTTTTTTTATGTATGTACACCGATTACTCCGAGGTTTCTGAACCGATTTACGTGATTCTTTTTTTGTTCGATGCGGGATGGTGTCGAATTGGTTCCATAAAAATTTTATTCGGATAGGCCCAGTAGTTTTTATTTTATGAGCATTTTTTGTCTGTATTTGTCAATGTTGCAAGTGCAAGTTTGAAGTCGGTTGTTTTTAACGCAGTTATCACTTGTGGGGCATAAGTTCTCATTTGCATTAAATTTTCAGTCTCTCATAGAGCATATATGTACTTTACCTTTACCTTTAATAGGTTTTTAATTCACGTATTCTAATACAAATCGTTTAAAATCCACGCCATTTTTTCCCAGTCGGTTAAAAGTATAAAATATAGAGTTCTACATCTTAGGTTATTTAAATAACAAATCGCATCAGCTGGAGCAAAGTTTAATCGGGCGTGTTGAATGTAGATAGAGTAATAAAATGTAGAGACGGATGTTAAGTGCTTGATTTTTTTTTTCGACTTTAATATTTAATGCATTCAATATGTCATAAGGATACTTTGTTACCGCTATTATTCTGATGAATGTTTTCATTTCAAAAGTTATTTCTGTGGATTTGTAAAAAATCTCAATAAATTTTTGATTGCAATTGAATATTATGCAATTCAGATATAAGAAATATTGTTTTTGTAGCAAACATTTTTTTTATTCTTTATCATATTGACATTTAATGAGTCACCGCACACTAAAATATCATCAAAATAATATGCATGGTACCTAATTACCTAATTGATAAATATTTTGAAATCATTTAAGAGAAATCGCAACTTTTCGGAAGAAATTTGGAATGTTAGTTTTCATGGAAGTTAATTCAGTCCTAAAATTAAACACAGCTTTTTAGTAAGGTGTCTTTTTTGAAACATTTGTAAGAGGATTACCTCTTACAAATGTTTTCTGATACCTATTAAGGTACCAGTATGTTTTATAATGAGTATAACATAAATCAACTATCATACTATTAATAATAATCGAAAAATAAATAACAATCTAATAGTAATATCACATTCTGTCAGCTATAAAAGCTGCTAAAAAACCTAATGCTGCTGCTGATAAAAAAAGATGTGAATCGTTAAAAATTCAAATATTCTCTGATATTTATTATCTGTGCAATGCGCTAACTTCATATCAGAGTTACGAACGTCAGGTCAGAGTTACGAACTGTAAATAATATAATATTTTCTATACTTAATCTCTTTTTATATGAGTCTATTTTAAAATTTATTGATGCTTATTTTCCGAAAAGGGATCCATATTATGTACCCACATTAAAACTGTGTAGAATGGTCGTCATCGCAATTATGTAGAATGGTAACGCAGGTAGGTATATATGTTAAATAATATAAATATATTTTAAAAAGGCTATCAGTGACTTTATTAATAAGTAGTACAATTGATGAGCTTTCCATTTGTGAAAAGCCACTCTACTCAAACAAACTGAGTGAAACCGGGCGGCACAGCTAGGTAGTTATTTTATTTTACCTTGGCCAACGGTCGCCTATCGGAAATGACGTCGGATAGTCGAGAAAAGTAGTGAGTTATTTATAACTAGAAGTTCCTATCAAATAAGTTAACATTATAAAGACCTGTCTAAGGATTAAGAAAATAATCTACGCCGATATAAAAGCTAAAGATTCCTTATAAATTTCAAAGGATGGATTAAGAAATACAGGTGAAGGACAAAGTTAATATTTTATGCTATTTTTAACTCACAAGACCTTTAGTGGGTCAACGAGATTCAGTTAGTACTTCTGTGGACTTCAAGCAAATTATGTTCTTATAACTTTGCGATTGTAAGAATATTTCTGGCGTCTCTTTTAGTTTTTTAATGACTTCATAATATTTTTATTATACTTATTCACATATATAGGTAAAGTAAATAATTGAAAATTTAAAAGCATGACAGGCTTTTTTAAACCACGTAGAAAACTAAAAAACGTCCATAGCACTTCAAGCATTTCTTTTATAATTTTCAATATACTGTTGAATGTTAGTGGTTGAATGGTTAGTATTTACTTAAAGTAGGTTACAAGTAATTCCACAAAAGCTCAAATTATCACATATTATATCAACGAAGCTAAAGTTCTAAATAAATTTTTTACGAATGTTGTATGGAGTTGAACTGTTATTAAAAAAGGTGTACCAACAGCTTAGCTAACATGTAGTACCTATAATACAGATAAATTATGACCCAGATTAATACTTCACGTTTAATTTGCGCCCCTTTCATAATAATTAAATGCGTTTAAAGTTGACCATTTTCCACTTAACATTTAATATCAAACAAAATCAAATTGTCGGTATGAGCGACGTCAAGGCAACAATTATTCATCAAAGCATTTGATAATCTCGTAAGTCGTAACGTTTGTAAACATCGCGATAAGGGCAAATTGAACAACGTAACGCTGATCCTGCCCGCAATCGAAATTAAATCCTACCAATTAAAAAATAAGGCTTAAAATATAAAATTGGCTGCTATTTGGAATCACGCGATGCCTTCCGGCTTTACCTTCTAACAATTCGTTGGGAAAGTAGATATAAATTTGTTTTGTAATCTAGCTGTAAATCCTTGCTCGAGTAATTAAAAAGGGTTGTATAGGTGAGATGGGTCTTAAGCCACTATGTAGCAGAGGTAATCCGGCAAAGCCTTGGCTATTAATAATTGCTGTCAGCGATAAAATCGTTCTGCCCGTGTGTTGAGATTAAACGATGGTCCATTCGTATCTCCTCGTGATTGAGTATTGATTATTTTGTTATTGATGAAATGATGGAGTGATTTGGTAAAATAATGTGTGTACGATGATGCATTTTGCATCTGTCTATCTGATTGACAAGTATCATGTGCTTGTCATCTTATTGCTTATCCATATTATTAATATTATAAATGCGAAAGTAACTCTGTCTGTCTGTCTGTTACTCAATCACGCCTGAACTACTAAACCAATTTGCATGAAATTTGGTATGTAGATATTTTGATACCCGAGAAAGGACATAGGCTACCTTTTATTGCGAAATATGTACCACGGGCGTAGCCGGGGCGGACCTCTAGTATAAATTACTAAAAGTAAAAAACGCTGGTAGAGTTCGCTACCTAGCGAAAAGGCCGCCCTTTGCTGTTTCTGTAGTCTTGTCTTTGTTATATTATGTATTTATGTATTTTAAATGCAATAAAGTATTTTTCATTCATTTCATTCATAAACGCTCCTGCTTTGGGATATGAAATGAAGTTATTTTTCCTTCTTATACCTATTCTTTCTTTGTTTAACTATAAGAATACTAGCTCCTTAGTCTTATTCGGTATAATGATTTGATTAAACTTTTATTGAAAGGACAAAACAAACAGATTAAAAGCTTAAATATTAAAATGACATTATAAAACACGTTCTTCAATAATATAATAAGTAAGTATTATTATAAGTAATGTTAGATGCGTAAATATTCAATTTATTACCACTAGACTATAATACTAATTTGGTTAGCAATAGTTTTTCGGAAGCAAGCACCATAAATAAATGTATAATTTATTTTACTATTACGAGCGCCGTTTTGGCTTCCCTCCAGAGCTTAGACCTGACCAATTAACTGATGACTTAAGACTATTAAACTCTAGAATAAGCAAAACATAATAAAGACAACTAATTTAAATGCTTTTAATTTGAAGGAAATTGCCCGGTAATAAGTTTCCAAGAAATGCTAATTATTTAAAACTTATTAACTATTTTCTTGGTAGAGAAAATCATATTTTCCTTGTTGTTTAGTGAAGGGTTCTATTTTATAAGTGCTTAAGTTGTAGCTAAATTATGAAGTGTTTTCTTGTGAGTTTTATCACAAAAGGCAATTATAAAGTCTTGTATACAAAGTATATAGGACTGTCTTAAGACAGAAAGAGAGAAATAATTTACGATTGCAACAGGCACACAAACAGAAATGTTTTCTGTTCTTTAAAATATTTTTAAAGTAGTAAAAAAATTATGAAACTATCCCGAACCATAGTGCAAATATTAAGCTTTCGTTGCCCCTCGTCAATTATGTGATAGTGTAAAAGAGTTGCTATGGTATCCTGCATTTGACGTTTAAAACAGCCTTTAGGGCGGTTGCACATAAACCTGTTTTTTACGTCTTATATTCAAGTTGATGTACTTTGTTAATCATTAAAATCGAGAACATCAGATTATAGACAACAGAATTAAACTGCTTTAAACCAAGTTTTTTTGAAATTTGTACAAAAATAAATGTCATATTTATAAGGGTATTTGTTAACTAATATATAAAATAAAATTAATTAAATTCATTCATATACAACTTTATTAATTAATATTCCTACCATGTAACAGATCATACAGAACGTAACATATTAAATACATCATGCGTCTTAAACTAAGCTTTTTATTGGACGAATTTATTCAGTAAATATTGAAATTTGTTTAATTTAAAATAGCATTCTCTCATTCTGCACACCGCCTTACAAAAAGTCCTCACGCCCCCGTCAATTTCGCGACTAAATAGCGAAAAAATTGCCCCCAGTAATAATTATTATCGTTAAGTAGGTAGATATAAAAATTACATGATGATAAATATGCTTCGTAACAGCGTAGTAATTACCTATTTAGTATAGTCTGTGGTAAAACCTAGATGGAAGTAATAATGTGTTTAAAGACTTTATTTTCAACAAGTGGTCCGCCCCGGCTTCGCCCGTGGTACATATTTCGCAATAAAAAGTGGCCTTTGTCCTTTCTCGGATATCAAAATATCTCCATACCAAATTTCATGCAAATTGGTTCAGTAGTTTAGGCGTGATTGAGTAACAGACAGACAGACAGAGTTACTTTCGCATTTATAATATTAGTATGGATAATAAATATTAAATACCCTCTATGTATGAAGTTAATAAAATATCTTATACTTTAATAACTTATTTATGTGCTTAAGTGAATTTCTTTAATTATGTTATTTGAGTATTAGGACGAGTTAAATTTTATTTCCATGCATACCTATTGCCTGAACAAAAACAAAGAAGCACTTTCATTTTTCCAATTAACCTATATAACATATATGTATTACCTATATTACACATCTAACCTCTTTGTAGTTTAAATTTATCTAATGTAAATAATCGATCCCTTACCTTACAGTTTCATAATACAATATATACTTAGTACAAAAGCAAATAACATACCATTCTACTTAAATATTCACATATTGATATTCACGTTTTGAACGTATTGCGTAGGACTATTAATTACACGTTAAATCATGAGCTATAAACCTTTGGATAGTATTTGCATAGGTACATGAATATAATATTGCGTGGTCTCTATTAATAATAAATAAATGTGAGTCCGCCAGCTGTCGACAACCTTTGGCCTCTTGCCACAGCCGTGTTATGATGTTATGGTGCCATGTACCATATAATATTTGTAAATCAAAGCAGTTTCAGACCTCGTTCGAAACAATTGTGTGGTAAAAGTTTATGGCGAGGTTGTGAGGGGCTTTGGAGGGTAAAAATAATTCTACGTTTAAGAGCTTCTTGAGTTTTGAGGGGTTAACTCTCTGTTGGATTATTTACCTTTTATATAGGTACACTAAATGTGTTCATTAATGTGGATAATGAGAAAAATCTATTGCGGTTTCTATAAATCTATATATATAGCTACAAGTAAAAGATATGGGTAGAAGATAATAACCCTAATCTTCATTCAGACTACAATAACTCCAAACTTCTCCCAACTTTAATCACGCGAAAAACCGAAACTGAAGCGGCCATTTGCAAATGGCAACTCTCTTCGCGCAATTTATGAGATTTCGCGCGCAAATGACACTAGTAGTATGCATTAATTCGCAATTAACGAACACTTAATAGGTCAGAACTGTGTTTTACTGGGAAAGGCTAATCAAACATTCAGCTATGCTAATTTCCAAGTGACTGTAACGACCGCGGGAATATTAAATTATATTAAAATGCTGCGGAATTATAACTCGCGCAGAATTACAATGGGAATTCATTGTTTTATACGTTGAAAGATTTTCAAGATGAGCACGGAATAAAATTGCTTATTACCACCATTTTTCTTTTGGCTCTATATTTTTATTGTATTTAGAGAGTGTTCTTTAAAGGTATAAAAGACAATTTATACATTATTGTTGTTAAAATTTAAATATTAATAAGAGTATTCATTTAGGTAAATAACCTATATAAATAACAAACACCTCCTCGCACGTTGTTGGTGGAAAAGCGCCCTTATGCTTTACGTATGTATCAATAACATGTTAGAATTTATTTCTTGTGTTAAATATTAAAAATTTATTAATCTTAGCTTCATTAGGGTAAAGAGATCTTAATACAAAAGATAGAAAAAATATTTCTTTCTTTGCAACCTGACAAATTTATTACAATTGCTCTTGAACTTTTAATTAAGCAATAATTATCATTTCTCTGCACTAATAATGAATTGTATTCTCTCTAGCGATAGTTAAGCAAAATATAAAATGACTATAACGATGGTGTCCAATAATCAATAGTAATCTTTTTCGTTTGTATTGTTTTTATAACAAAAATACGATCTACTTCGTAAAGATGTTTAAAACTTATGTTTTTTTTATTGATTGGAAATGAATCTTCAGAGAAGCGATGCAGAAAGTTTATTTTTATAAATACCTAATTTTGCTTGGATATTAATATGTGTGCTCGGATGCAGATACAAAACGTGAAAAATTACATTTTTTGATAACGCAAAAGAACTACATGTATGACTTAAACATACACGAATACCTACAAATATTATCTAATATAAAAAGATGAATTCTTAAAGGTCTTGAACTCAATTTATAGCAAAAAAAATATATCCGAAACATTGTGTATTACGACAAAACTGAATTTATAGCAAAATATACTTATATAAGAATCTCTTGCAGTATTTTGTTAAATTCATTAAAAGGCGAAGGCATCTTGGCGGTTTGGCCGGCGGTCAACTCATTATATCGGCTGGGGCAAGGAAATGTGCAGTGACCGGAATGAACCGCTCCTATTGTCTCTATTTCGTCTTTAACATTTAATTTATAGTTGCGATTGAAAAGCGGTTTGGAAAATAGTTTGTACTGATCAATGCGCTGATTAAGAACGTGTAAGAACTTTTTAATCATAATACATCTAAATTGTCTAAAATACTGAATACATAGACATGAATAGACTGAATATATAAAGACATACCTTTCTTAACACAAGACGTATACCTAAAACCCGCCATTTATTTCATTCTGTTCTACAATCACGTTTTCTTTCCACTAAATAACGCAATGAATGCAAAATGATGCCAAATGACGCGGCACCTTGCAGGATCCCGTATAATATGTATAATATAAACAGGATTCCGGGATCCGCGGATCCAGATCGAAACTGACGCGATCACGTACGCGGAAATGGAATTTTAAATCCGCACATTGTGCTTAACGCCCAGTCGCGACCACACTCACGTTGCTAAGGATGGAGGGGCAATGAGCTTTGCTCATTTTCATAAAATCATAGCATCTGTGGCATAGGTAGATACTTATATAATAAGTATGGTATTATATTATCTTAATGAATATGGCGGGTAACTCGGTAGGTTGGCATGAGACATTAGATTGTATAGCTTGTTCGGACTGCGGTGCGGACGAGCCCCTGAGCTGTTGTGTGTCTATTTACTGATATAACATTCCCGAATACAACAGCAACAATTTATATAAATATTAAAAAAAATGAATGATGAAACATGAATCAATAAAATAGTGAACCAACGGGCTGTTTATAAGTTATTGGCACAAAGAAAATTAAAATATTACTTACGTTGCTTTTAAGGAAAGCATGTTTTTTCTGAACTGATCTCGAGGCAAAATAGAATACTTATGTACTAATAATATGTGCCTATCAATGATTCTTGTGTGCTTCTATACTTTATTTGTCATTACCAGATTTCAATCCGGGTTAAGACTATTGTGAAGTTTAATCATTTTCGGGTTGTAGTGAGTCTTTAAACAATCATATGATAAATAAATAAATAGATCCCACTGTACCCCACACCTTAATATCTTCCTGGCTTACGTATGATACGAACGTGCACTTAGAGGCGTAAAACTGAATACGCAACGAAACTACGCCATCGCTATATATCCTTTAAAATATTTAGTGTTTGAATCTCAGATCTACACTATTAATGCGAAAGCTGGTTTATTTAAATGTTAATACACATTTATATTAATATCAGCTGAAGTTTGTTGATTTGTACTAATCTCTTGAACTGGAGGTAATCTTATATTATTTGTGATAAAGATATATCAAATCAAATCATTTATTGCATACTAATACATTTTACATAATATTAGAAACCTTATGCAGGTATTGCAATATAATATTATATTTAAATTACATTAATATCACAGTTGACAGATATATACTACGTATCTGTATATTGTGTTAATATTGTCACTTATATTTCAATTTTCCAATACACAGATTACAATTAAATACAATTAATATACAATTTAGATATGTCCGGGATTATACATTATAAATATTCGTAGATAACGATATAAGACGTAAATAGAAATACTCATATAGATGCATATTATATTCCTTTAGATAATCATCGTGCTACATTGTGCTACGCGCTAGCGCGAGTGTTGCCGATTCCGCGCGCATTCGACACATTCATCGTCATTACTTTTTGCAATTTTTCGAATCTAAATGGAATTTTGAACACATGCATATTATATCTAATAGGAATTTGGCACAAATAGAGATAGAACGGATGAAAAACTTAAAAAAAAATCGTTTAAATTGTACAAAATTCAAAGCATCGGTAAATATTACATTTTTCGGCTCTACAATTTCCGATGTAATTCATTCATTAATATTAATTGTTCTTTCCTTGTCCTAAGAGTTCCGTCTCGTCTGTAAGGGGACTGAATGAAAAGACCATCTCTAGGGAATAGCAGGAAAGCACTGAGTTTTAAACGCCATGATATTATGTCTACGGGTCTAACGACAATACTTGTGTTGTTACTTGTGTATTTCAATATGATTAATAAAATTGAAAATGTATAAGAATATTCATTTTCCGATGACAATAAGGAGACATGTGAGACCTTCTCTAAATAATAATAATAATTTTTTTCCATATTTTTAGTGAAAATCGATTTGATTACGTATTGAAAGACTTATTTATTCAGACACTTTTTAATGATCTCTTATTTATTTTTTTTCTCTCACTGTATAATAACACCTTTTATAGTTTAATTGTACGCATGTGGTGTTTACCTACCTAAAATTGTACACTTAGTTTTAAGATATATTTTTTTTTGTATACTTCCTTATTTGTGTAACAATTACTGGTAAACCTAAATAAATAAATAAATAAAAAATCTACCAGAAATATACGACAATATAGATAGAAACCATTCACTTTTATTCTGTGCTATCCAACATTGTAACTAAGCTTCAAATGTTGTTACATTGCGAACCAAGCATACATCTTCCAAAATTTCGTACTCAAAATGATAATTCACATCAGCGTAATCCAACGTAAGAAGCACCTTAATCCAGAACCGTCGTTACGGAGACAAGAGGCACGTCAAATTAATTACAACATTTAGTCTCACAAACCCTGGAGGACGTTCGCACTTTATAAAAACTCCAGCTATTAAATAATAAGGAATTTTTCCCCTTAAATTCTAAAGGATTAAGGCAAATGAAAGACTTAAGATAACGTTGAAAAGTCGAGCTATTTTATCTGGAGAGGCTTTTGATTTTTTGTTTGAACCTTTCATACTTATGTTTCTAATGCTTTTAAGTACAACATTCTCTTATTTTTGGTTCATTTTTGCTTAACATACACAATGTTTTTTAATGGTGAGTTTGATACCTAAACTTTTTTTATACGTACCACACTAAGTAGCATAGCCGTGACAATTTAATCTTATATGTAATATAAAAATGAATCCTAAAATGTGTTGGTAAGCGCACAACTTTAAAACAGCTGAACTGATTTCTTTAATTCTTTTTATATTATGTTCCTTGAAGTGCGAGGTAAACATGAATATGTACGTATATGGTTAAGTAGAGAAAACATGAATATGTACCACGGGCGAAGCCGTTGCGGACCGCTAGTACTAGAATAAATCTAATGACATTTAACAATAGGCTTGAACCTAAATTTACTTACCTACATAGATAACATAGCCACTGACTTTTAATATTTCATACGTTTCAACTCCTACGTTTTCCCTTGCTATATCCAACCAATAATTCGTACCATTTTTGCATACCATTCACGACAACCCATACAGAATTGCTATTGAACTGTCACTGAAATCATAATCTTAAAGTCTTTAGATAGCATTCGTAAGTGTGGAGCTCTCGGGAGCCGATCAATCTTCCACGGCATTACTGGAGACATCAGTCCTACATCAATCATTTGATCCTAAGGTAAATGCAGTTTGTTTTGGTGGAATAAAATTGCTCTGTGAATGATTTGATAAGTAATTGCTAGGGATAGACGCTATACAATCATAATGAAGTTATTTGTTTCATGAATATTATCTAATACCTTTACATATCTAATTCTTTATTCATACTTATGAGTTATGTTTGCTCATTAGTAATTGTTGCAATATGTGATGCTATAATTATTAAATAGATATAACATATTCTTATAATTAATTAGAATGATGTTAGATTTTTTTTATAATCTGATTAAAATAACTACACCTAAAAATATTCGTAAAATCACATCTCTTTTCGTGCTACCCATTCAATTTAATTTCCCACAAACATTATTGCACTGATATCCAAAATATATATACTTCAAAGAACTCGAGAAGCAACAATTCGATTTATATAATTCTATACCTCACGTACGAATATCGAACGGTTTTTCCCCGTTACCCTAACAACCGTTAGATACGTAATTGATGGAAACATCCTGTATAAACAGCGTCCGACCGCTGCAAAATAATTCATCAGATCGCATAATCCTCTTCCAATACATGCCTAATGAACCCCAGAGTGAACTTTATCACCAAACCATAAGGTGCAAGTACTAAGTTCACGATAGGGTTGCTACAAATAAGTTTTATTGGACTATTTATTTATGTATTTCTTATAAAGGAAAATGTAGAGACATGTGAACAAGGTTCATTTTGCTTACATGTTCTGCATGTTCATTAAAATTTAAATAAATTAATTAATTACGCATGTAACATCAGTATAATTTTATTTAAAGATGGTTCACCATCATGGATCTGGATTTATTTTATTCTGCTACCACTTTTGACGCCTATTCCTTTATACATATATTCGCCATAACAAATCTCAATGTCATGAAATTTTTTCCCGGTTTACTTATTCACTTAAAAAATTGTAATAACTCATTAGAGATGCAGCATGATCTGTTCTTAAATTTAACAAACTTAATAGAAATCCTACAAATATTATAAATGCGAAAGTTTGTATGGATGTATGGATGTTTGTTACTCTTTCACGTAAAAACTACTGAACCGATTACAATGAAACTTAGCACACATATAGAGGGTAACTTGGATTAACACATAGGATAGTTTTTATCCCGGAAATCCCACGGGAATGGGAACTATGCGGGTTTTCCTTTGCAAACGCGGGCGAAGCCGCGGGCAGAAATCTAGTTACAAATAAAGTTTAAAGATTTACCATTAAAATCACAACGCATGTTGAAAAATAACTCCAAAATATTGTTGGCAGCCCTAGCAGCACCCATGTTTTTCCCGATATGATCATGATCCCTGACAGATAGAGTAATTTGTCCCAGGCAGATGGGAAACGGGGAAAAATATTTTTTTAAATGACATTCCCCGTACAAACCCGAAACGCTTTTAGTGTGGATATTGCTTTCATGTCCCGAGTTATTAAGTTTGCTCTTTTATTGTCAAATAAAATTTAACAAACTTTTCAACATACAAATCTGTACTGGCAATACAGATACATCTCCTTAAGTTTTTATTTTCTAAAATGTTGAGGTTTTCACTTATATTATACTTAGGTATTAAACGTTCCTAGAAAACATAAAGAAGAAAACAAAGTAAAATTTAATATAAAAATATGGTGAGTGTACAAAGAACGAGCAGCTTTATTAAGCAATCGATTTCAGGAAACCATTAAAAGAAAGGACATGTAGGACGATGGTTTAATGTAATCATAACCGTATTGTAAAATTAACAACAAAATTGTCAGGTAATTTAATTTTCGTCGTATTCTTAAAAATTCTAAACAGTGTACGCAAACTTATATATCTATTTCATTTATCTATCATTTCAACTACGTCTAAACCCAGAGCAGTAAAAAAAATGGCAACGCTTATTATGTAATTCAAACAGTTCAATTCCCAATCCACTTTTGTCCAATCACTATCTACCAATCAGCATGATGGAGCCTCAATTCCGCAAGCCTTAATTCAATTCATTTCCATTTCACACCGGATCCGACTAATTCTCCTTGATACTGTACAATTGACTCAAATAGCTCTTGAGACTCCTGTTATACTAATAGTGAAGAAGTTAAGACGAAGGATTAAATGCAAAGATCGGGAGTTGTTTTTAACCGACTTCAAAAAAAAGGAGGTTATCAATTCGGCCGGTATGTTTTTTTTATGTATGTACACCGATTACTCCGAGGTTTCTGAACCGATTTACGTGATTCTTTTTTTGTTCGATGCGGGATGGTGTCAAGCGGCGGCGGTTTGTCGGTAAACACAGACAAAAATACAAATGTAAATGTTGCAAGTGCAAGTTTGAAGTCGGTTTTTTTTAACGCAGTTATTGACTTGTCGTCAAATCTCTTTGTATTTACGTTATTTGGAAATTTATAATTTACCCACTAGCTTTCCGTTTGCGGCTTCGTCTGCAGCTAGAAAGCTATTAGAAATTTGCCATTTTGTATCACTGGATTACACGTGTAGACCGCGCGACTACTGTAGGGTTAATAACTTAAATAGGCCTTCCTCTTTAACCATTCTATGTATTAAAAAGGACCGTATCAAAATCCGTTGCGTAGTTTTAAATTTATAAGCATGTAAAGGAAAAGACAGCAGGAAGCGACTTTTTTCTATACTATGACCTATGTAGTAAATTTAATAGGCTAACAACTAGGTGCAGTTTGAAAATTTTATTAGGTACTACTTACTACCTTTATGGGTCAGATTTTAATAGAAGTATGACGCACATGAGTTTTATGTACGTCAATAGTAGGTATTCATGTGAATAGTTATAACTAAAAATAATTTTAAATATTTTAAGCTTCGGTACTTTGTACTATTGCTTCTTTTATTTTAATATTGGTATGACGCAGATGAACTTTACGATTTACGCACGTTATCATTATTATTATAAATGAAAAAATGATATCCCATGTGCACGATATGCTAGAATTACATCTTTAAACCTAATCATTATATAAAATACTATTAGCTATCAACATAATAATATTATACATAATATGTTCATACAAATACATCCCAAGACTTCCATTAACACTACGAGTCAATGAAATTATATTGTTATTGCAATGGTTCCCATAATAATTTCCTTATGTCTCTAATTATCTCATACGAACAGTTTCTCTGTTATAGTTCGCTCTTCGAAACTATAGTATTAAGAATGATCGACCTTTCAGAAGCACTGCTTAAACACCCCTTAATCCGGTCCTAATTCAATACCTATAATGGAGTATTTGAAGAGGCTGGTACAGGTTGAAGGAAATCGCGGTTTTGGTAACCTGTTTTGCTGAAAAGTTTATATACATTTGTACTGCACCTATTTCTAAAATGCTTTTATTTTGTACGTGATCTCTATGTGCTATAGGCTATAATATATAGGCTATAATAAAAACGTTTCCGTAGTTTTTTTCCGTATGTAAAACAGTAGCAGAGCTAGTTTTAACAAATATCACCAATAAAACGCTGCATCGTATAACTTAAGAAGTAACATTTATTATTTACTTTTCCTTTAGTGGGTCGATTTGATATTGATTCCGTTCTTGCTATCTCGTTCAAACACCCTTCGTTTAACAAATTATATATTATAAAAAATTATATTAAAAACTAGCGGTCCGCCCCGGCTGCGCCCGTGGTACATATTTACGTTTTCTCTACATAAGAACCATCCTCGTACTTCAAGGAATATAATAAAAAAAGAATTCATCGGTTCAGCCGTTCTCGAGTTATGCGCTTACCAACACATTTTGGGATTCATTTTTATATATAAAGATAAAACATACAGCTAGTACAATTTAATTTAGAGAATAAGAAGAACAATTTTATTATTATAAGCAACATTCAGTCATGAGGTTCTTATATTATGAATGTGCAACTTATATTTTAATAGTTAGCTGTGATGTACCTCAAATCAAGTGAACTTGTCTTTAGAGAATAGATATTCATGTACTAATACTAAAGTTAACCCATATGAAGTAGAAACGAGTTATAAATGTGCTTTGATACAAAATATAGAACGACTCTGACTTTAATCTACCACGCTGGCGAAGTGCGGAGGAACAAATATCTTATGAAGTTTATGTTTTCATAAAAGGTTTTCTTAAAAATATACCTCTCAATATAACCAACTAAATACATTAACCTTCGTTATAAGTAACAATTTCGCAAAGAGCGGCTAAGAACAGCAGAGCTAACTTGACCTACCGGAGTGTGGCGTAACCTTATTACTGTTTAATTCTATTACTACCCGCACTGAGCCTTTGTTAGGCGTAATTGTTATATGGAAGAAGAAACAGCAGTTTTGTAAAGAAATATTATATATTTACTGATAATAAACTAGCGTATAAAGAAGGCGATAAAACGTATTTAAGGATGTCTAGATACTTTTAAACACTCCTTCTAACTTCATATTTATTTTTGAAGTGAAACTTCTTTATCGGGGTTGGAAAAAAATTTAGTGTAACACTTTTTAGTTACGCGTAACATTTTTCCGTTACGTGTCCTCTTTTTTTATCCCTACCACGCGTGATTCGACATAATATTTCTGTAAAGTTGCATGTAGTAAATTATTTTTTGAAAAATAAGGTCACAAAGAAGTTTCACTTCTTACGTGTGTACACTAGTACACGCACACATTTTTTTGTTTGTAACCTACTCCTTTAGATTCGATTTTGAACCACTTATCAAAGATCGGTGACAATGCAATAATGTCAAGAGCTGTGGTTAAGAGATTTTCTGATTAAAAGCACAGTCTGTTGTCCGCGTGTTTTTGATATTTTAAACCATGTTTACTATTTATATATTAACTAGCTTACGTCAAACGATCTGCCAGGATATTTTTATCACGTAGGGAGATAAAAAATAGTTAACGACCTATTCTGAGAACTGCCACAGATACACAAAAAAATCATATAAATCGGAATTCTATATCATAAATTAATTGCGTAAGTCTCACAGGAATAAGAAATTGGCTAGACAGTACTTAGTTTTTTGCTTCAGTACTCAGATAATTAGACATAGGTTTAGACAAAAAATAGGCCTAAATAAATCCGATCAAGAGTCTTGATTGTCAAGATGGTACTTGTATTTAGTGGAAATAGTCACTTTAAAAATATTAAGCTTTTATTGAAGCTTTCGGCCAATTTGAAACTAAATCTAGGATTTACTTACATTTTTCTTTTTTTATAGGGAGACTAGTATCCAAACTTATAAATATGGTATACTAGCTTTTCGTCCGCTTCTTCGCCCGCGTTTTCAAAGAAAAACCCGCATAGCTCCCGTTCTCGTAAGATTTCCGGGATAAAACCTATCCTTCGTGTTAATCCAAGTGTGCTAAATTGCATTATAATCAGTTCAGTAGTATTTGCGTGTAAGAGTAACAAACACAAACATCCCCACAAACTTTCGCAATTATAATATTATATAAAGTAGGATTTAGTTATTTTCTTAATTATATTTGAACTATAAACCGATTTCTTCGGAGAGATAGTCTGGTATTTCCAAAACTTTCATAGGAATGTTTAGGGTCTAGCCTAATGGCATATGATTACGCAATTAGAGAAACAATAGCCTAATCAAGATAGTACAATTTCGACCATCTTGATGTAATAATTATTACAATGTGATTGTATGAAAATCTGTGTTTGTAGAGAATGTAATAGTAATGAATATTATACAATATTATACACAAAATTATTAGTTACAATCTTTACAGCAAACGTATACGTTATCTACTGACTATAAATCCGTGTTCTTGACCACCGTTCGCGTATCAGTATTTTTCACCCCAATGATGTCTTCTTTAAGTATATAAATTAATTATGTATTTTTTTATCATATTAGTTGTGTCGAAATGATTTAACAACATGATGGAAATGTATAATAAATAGTTTACATTTCAACTTTTTCAAATCCACAACTATGTGCACTACTAATGACAACTGTACGCATATATTTCAGCCCTTAAAAGTTAATACAAAAGTAAATATAACAGTCTCTATACATAGCTACTCTGTACCAAAAAGGGTCAACGTAATTATCAAAGTTAAACAATAAGAGAGCAAACTATCCCGGACTAATTCGGAGTTTAATGCATTTTGACGCACATCTATCGGTTGTTGTGACACTTTTGCAAGTCACACACACAAAGTTTGTCAACTTTGTCAACTGGCAGGGTCGAAATATAATAGAATTTCTGTCTCTAATTGTTTACAAGCCAATGCCTAAGTTTAAGACAGTAAGTGTTAAAGAGAAGAAAGAAATAAAAATAACGAATTATATACAAGACTAAAGCGGGTTTTATAGTTTAGTGCTAGAGAGAAGAAAGAATAATACTTCGTTGTAAAATAGAATAAAACATAAGAAGGACAGGCAAATAAATATTAATGAATTTTCATGGACTTTTCCGCTAATGCGGGCTATGGCTAATGCTTTCACTAATAGTTTTCAGCTATAATTTAGGTACTTTATGTTTTTTTTTAACTTTTTCAAAGAAAGAAAATCAACTAAGCTTTCTAGATTACAAAATTACAAGTATATTTCGTTGTAAAGTCTGGATTATGGATGTATTTTTTGTAGAAAATGCTAATCATTTTTAATATATTAAAAACAATTTATAAACATTTTAAATCTCTTATTAAAAAAAGAAATATTATGTAAGTAAATAAATTAGAGCGTGAATCGGTTTTCAATCCCGCGTCTACTTTTACCGTAGCGTAGACACTTTACCGTAGCGATATCGTAGCGAAGCCGTAGCACGCTACACGCTACGCTGAAGTTGTTGCAAGAAACAAAATCGTACCCTGAAATTTCTTACTATCGCTTTTATCAACAAAATATGTAATCTTTATAATTTAAAAATCGTTCCAATATTGAGTCACACCGCCAAAAATAACCCGTAAAACAACGTGAAAATATTCATTTCAAAGTAAAATTGCTTTCTATTTTAAGCTAGCTATTGTAATGTAAATCCATTAAATTTTGTATGTAGTAATGAAAACGTTTGAGTCGGTTCCAGTTCGCGCCTGTCACGGTAGTTATAACTTTTCAATGCTTTTCACGTATAATTGAACGTTGATTAAGACGTAACAATGAAGGAATTGTTGGAAATGTTTGCTTTTTTATAATTGGATTAATAAGTTGATTGTTTTCGTAATGTCATTGTGACTTCGATGAGGCAAACGCTTATTAACAGGATCTACTAGAATTATCATCATCAGCCATTATGTTCCCAGCAGGACGCGGGCCACTCGGGGATCAGGCCGTAATCCACCACACTGGCCAAGTGCGGATTGGCGGATGTCACATGTTGTCGAACTTTTGATTCTTCGACGCGTCGGTTTAGTCACGATATTTTCCTTCACCGTTCATCTACTAGAATACTAGAAGAAAAATAAAATAAACGTAACATGGTTACGTTGATAATATAAAGATCGATTTTATGTAGCTGGTCCTGACTTCGATGATTCAAACGTTTTGTAGTTTATAATATAACCTTTTATTTTCACAAAAAAATGGGTAACTATATAACATAATAACAAGTATAATATTATATTATAATCTAAACGGTTTTTATTTTTTCTGTCTTTTTCTTAAACTCGGAAATCTCGCACGCGTTTTTACAAAAAAAATGCATCCCCATGGTTCAGGATATGAGGATTCAGGTCAAAATATATTCGCAATATTTTGATTTTGAAATCGTATTTTTCTACGTAAGCGTTCATGGTCCCAGTAGTGACATAGTTTTAAAAGTTTTCGATACCGTTATCGGTATGGGTATGCAAATAACCGTTTTTTGGTTATTAACCGACGAGTGATCGGTACGTGACTCCGTGATTTTGCAAGTCACGCCACGTCAGCAGCTCGAAGCTAACCTAATTGGGCATTACGTAATTGGCCTACGTCCGTTCAACGATTTTTGAGGAATAATTGTAAATATAATGTAAGTTAAATGTGTAAAACGTTTTGTTGATTTTTTATTATAGTAGTATAGCTTTTGGTGTGGTTCCTCTGATGGGTATTTAAATTTTTAAAGTGAAACTTTTATTACATCGTCCCAAACTTTTTGGTCTGTGTAGCGAACGATACGTACGATAATTATCGTACAAATACGATAATTTTTAGTTAAATGTCTATAGTGTGAAAAAATGTTTCACTTTTACCGTGGTTTCATAAAACCACACAACATTTGTAATTTTTATTATAGTAGTATAGCTTTTGGTGTGGTTCCTCTGATGGGTATTTAAATTTTTTATAAGCCAAAGTTAGTATAACTACTATAGGCTTTGTTCTCCAATACATGCAATATTTCTATTCCCTAGATGCTTCTAGCGTATTAGGATAGTAAGCTGATATAATCCGTATTTAATAAATTCTTATTTATATACCAGGTACATCGTAAAACTAAAAAAAATAATGATACAATGTTACACGGCATTTATACAAGAGGCGGCCCTATTGCTGAACAGCAATCTCTACCAGGCAAACTATATGAAAAATTTTATTTTATAGAGAAATAACTTCTATTCTTCAGCTCTTTACATGGTGACATTAAAAATATGACCTACATTACACAGGAGTTATAAAAGCCGTTTTAGTATGTGACTAGCGTCGGTAATAAAAGTGGGTAATTCATGGTACATTAAACGAGGATATTTCAATGCTTTAAATATTTATATTAAGTTTCTGGTATGAATTCTAATTATTTATTAAATAATTTAAATTTTTTAAATAATTTAACATGTAAAATTTATAAAAAGTTTTTGTAAAGTAATAGAAGATAAAAGAATTTCGATATCCAAATTTGTACGATCGGATGACAATTCATCATTATTCTTACACGTACATTGTTCTGAAATTATTACTTTAAATAGGTAACTTTACAAAAACTATGTACAGAACTCTGATGATATTTAAGTTTTTCTTCTCTCTGTGTATTCGTCAGTCAGCAGATATCTGTCCGTTTTAAGAAAAATAACTTTAAAGTACTCACGTTATTTTTTGATTATTTTATTAATATCCAGGCCTGTTGAGACAAGGGTCGTCTAAATTATTGGGTATGTTGACGATGCTTTTTCTCACAAGAAAAGGAAGACTTGAATAATTTTATGAAAAATTGAAAATATTTTTTACAGGACCGTTGTATTCTCGATTCTCCATCTTGTTGATTGAAGTCCAAAGCCTGAAACTTAAATAAAATTATTTATATATAATTAAACCATAACCTCGTATCATTTTTGTAAGACCTTTTATGTATAGAAAATATATAGAAAAATCGTGCAATTTAATATAATGATGTTTATTTATCTCTCCAGAGTGTTAAATAAATAAGCAATAACAACAAAGAAAATAACAAAATCTCCAATAACAGAAAGGTTTTCACGCATAAAGGTTAAATTGAAGCGAAAACGAGACATTGTTTCCACTTCAGTTGCTCTCAAATCTATATTTAACTTCTGCTAATTGTATTCACAATCACCAATTTAAATAGACCTATTTGTCAATCTAAAATCACCTCTATTTCCCTATTATTAGAGTCGTTTGTTACATAATGGTGTGTCTCAATAAATTAGTGCGGTAAATTAATCTCCTAAAAGCTGTTGTTACAACTTTTAATATGGTTAATATTTAAGTTCATTAATGGGTTTTTTCTTTGGAGATGTGAGTCTATTGAATAAACCAATGTTACATTATTTTAGTCAATATTTTAGTGCTAAGTGCTTTTGTTTTTAAATTATCTTTTGTTAATATTTAATGAATTCTAGATCAGAAACTAAGCTTTAATTCCATTTAAACATTTACAAAATAAAATGCCTAACCACACTTCGAGCGCTAGGCTTATTCCTAGACAGCCGTGTTAAAAACGGTTATAAACATTTATTATTCACTCCCCCAAAAAAGAACATTCTCAACTATTCGCTCAAGAGTCCAAAGGAACAGGTAAATGTTACGTCAAAGCTAATGGCGGTCGTAACTCGAGTAGCCCCGCAGTAAACAACATGTAATTACGTGCGGCCAATTATTGCCGCATCCGTTCCGCGATCGTTCGCGTTTAGTGGCTCCTTGTTTTGGAACGTTGTGGAAATGTTTAAAAAAATTCTAGATTTTCTTTTTTTGGATATCAATTATTTTTCTTGCGTAATTATTAGGATACATGCACACTGTAGATTTTTGTAGTTATCAGTGTGGAATTATAATGTTTTGTCGGTATTTGATATTTGCATGAGTAGGTAACAAGAATAAATCTAGTAATAAGAATTAATATCTTTCAAATATTAGATATAATCTTATTCCTTTTTTTGTAACAAAAATATTTACTTACTAAATAGATAGGAAAATGTATGTTGAGATTATGTTTACAAATAAATAATTATTTTTTCTACGAATAACGTATTGATAAAACAATCAATCAAACATAATATATTTTAATGGAAACAGCAAACTCAAGTTCCATTTAGATCATTAGGAGATCAAAGTCTAGTGCACACGATAGCAAACTACGGAGTTACAAACTGTATGGTATAACCACAACATGCTGTACAGTTAAATTCATGATCAATACTGAATATCAAAGATTAATGAAAACATTAAGTAATGCTTCTTCTGAAGTTTAAAATACCTAAGTGAACAACGGTAAAGATAGGAGATTTGCTAATGCAATTGAAAGCACGATTTCAATAATCTATACTATTATTATAAAGCTGAAGAGTTTGTTTGTATGTTTGAACGCGCTAATCTCTGTTCCGATTTGAAAAAATTCGTTTGGTGTTAGATAGCCCATTTATCGAGGAAGGCATCACGCTAAGACCAACAGAAGCAGAGCACTGCGGGTAAAACTGTGGAGCACAGCTAGTTTACTATATTTACGAAATATTAGTTTAAAATCACTACATATGGATTATAAAATAAAATTTCGTAATATTCTCTGCCCCTGTCTGACATAGGGACAAAGTCGCTTTCTCCGTCCCTATGTCCCTTTGTATGCTTAAATCTTAAAAAAATACGCAATGGATTTTGATGCAGTTTTTTTAATAGATAGAGTGATTCAAGAGGAATATTTTAGTATATTAGAATTTAGACAAAGCGGGCGAAGCCGGGGGCGGTAAGCTAGTATTATATATTACGCGATTGTGACGTCAAATTACCACACATAACAAATGAAACTCATACAAAACGTCTAAAAAGATTAACATAAACACATACACTCATTCCTTATTCATTTCAACGTACATGTATCGTTATATTTAACCTAATTTCCTTTGAAACGATTCATTTGTAAATGGAGTGCAAAATCAGTAATTTAGTAGCGACCTTTTAAAAGTATTAAGGGTAGCATTAACTTTATGTATATTTAATTTAGTTTTCGTAAGCATTCAGTAATTTAATCCGGTAGGTACGAGGTAATTTATTTACAGTAATTATGGTGTAAAAGTGAAGTCCCGTGTCCCCAAGTGGGGTAAGGGGCAGATGTATTATGCATAATACATCTGTTTCACTGATCGGTTTTTTCTTTAGGCACCTACGTCTTGGTGATCAGCCTTCCGTGTCCTGCCACACCGAGACTTTTTTTCGTTTCCACCGGGAATCGAACCCAGGACCCCTCGGTTCTACGCTCACGCGTCATCCACTGTACTAAGGAGGCGGTCACGGATCAATTATGGTATTTGTATTAATAAGTTAACAGTATCATACTATAAGTTTGAGTTATAAAGTAAGCACATTTTAACTATCTATTATTTAAATTTCATAATGAAATATTTGTATTTTATTGCTATGCAATTTGTATCTCTATCTGTGAATATTCTGTAGCTTAAAAGATAAACCGACCGAATAATATTGCAAAATCACGATAACCTTTATGTCTTGCTATGGAGTCATCTGAAATCGGTAGGATTACCTTCTCATCACAGATACAATAGATATTGTTTGCATAGTGTTTGGGGCTTATTGGAATGATCATAATTGATTCTAATGAATAAATTATAAATAGAATGATTAATATTATACCCTATTGTTATTAGAAACTAGCCGCGCCCCGCGGTTTCACCCGCGTGCTGTTGGTCTTAGCGTCATGACATATAGCCTATCTATAGCCTTCCTCGGTAAATGGGCTATCTAACACCGAAATAATTTTTCAAATTGGACCAGTAGTACCTGAAATTAGCGCGTTCAAACAAACAAAAAACTCTTCAGCTTTATAATATTAGTATAGATGATTGTCAGTATTTTTGTTTGCTACCTAATTCTTCACGCAAAATGGTTGATCAGATGAATGTAGTCCTGCATTTGGCACAGGTTTATGTGAGTCAGACAACTGTTATAGTATAGATTCTTAAATAATAAATTCTTTATAGAACAAGAAAGTATAAAAATAACTGCGTTAAAAACAACCGACTTCAAACTTGCAGTTGCAACATTTACAAATACAGACAAAAATGCTCATAAAATAAAAACTGCTGGGCCTATCCGAATAAAATTTTTATGGGACCAATTCGACACAATCCCGCATCGAACAAAAAAAGAATCACGTAAATCGGTTCAGAAACCTCGGAGTAATCGGTGTACATACATAAAAAAAACATATCAGTCGAATTGATAACCTCCTCCTTTTTTTGAAGTCGGTTAAAGAACAAGAGATTCTGGGAGAGATATATTTCCTATCTAATTTGGTGCAAAATAAAAAAAAAAATGTATTAATATTTGCATTCTAATTATTTTTCGAAAAATAAGATGCCCATTTTCTTGTGCATTTACAGTAATCAGAACCTATTCTAACGTTAATTCAAAGATGGCAAAATAATTTCCTCACAATAATTAACATTAAATGGATTCCGAAATTAATTTGTGGACCCTTTCGAGTTTCATTCACACTATCAATTAGTGAAGAGTTATTTGCGTTCAAACTGACGGGCCGTGAATTTGATTGTGTTGTGCAAATACATTGTTTGCGTTCTGAATTAGCTGGTTATTAGCGGTGAATTAGCAATATTGTTATGTTAATTGTTAGTGGATTAGTTTGTAAAAGAGGCTGTAGGATGTTGACTAACTGTAAAGTTTGAGAGACGTTTGGTATATAAATACTAACCATAACATGGATGTATAAGTAATATCTCGTATTACCTATACATTCATATTATTATTAGTACTGACCTTAAAACTGGTTTTATAAATTGAAATAAATTAAATAAATTAAATCAAAAAAAGACGTGTGGCACTCGGGGCCTGCCGCTGTAAAGCTATTGCATGCTATGCCTTCAAGCCACTCCTCCGCCCGTCGGAGTGGGGAGCGTGAGGTTTTTTCGTTTCGGAATTTCTCGATTCGGTCCCCGCGCTCAAGGCCCGCGATAGAAGCTATGCAATAGCTTAATAAATACGAAATAATATGAATGTAAAAAGAAATATATACATATCAGAATAAAAGGTGAATTATTAACATAGATTTTATTTTTTGTGTGATATATTTTTAACAACGTAATATGTTTACGATGTTTGTCGGTAGTGTCTTGTTGCCAATATACCGAAAGGATAAATCTGACTATTTTCGATTTTTGTCTTAAAATATCGTAACTAACTATTATTATTATATTAACTATCATAGATCATAGAGAGAAACGTTTATTTCAAAAACAAAAATATACAATCAATGTTTTCTTGATTCCTGTAAGTTTATTCGTAGCTACAGCATTAATGACTACGCTTCGTTTGTAAAAGATGTTTCAGACAAGCAACCACAATTTCCCAACATTAATTTTACTCAACTCACGAGTTTAATTAAAAAAACCTTCCATCGTGAAGTGGGAAGCAATAGAATTTTCCGTCGGTTAAGCAGCCGTATGAATAGGCCTTTATAAAGTGTTTCTTTTCATATCGCACAAAACGCTCTAACTTCACTCGTTCGCGTTTCCGTATATTAAATTAATTAAAGGTATGATGTGTTCTCTCAATTACCGACAAACTTCAAAGAGAACACCGCTTTTGTTCGGATGCGTTGTTAATTTCTGTCAAAAATGGCGCGCGCTGATTTTTCAAATGTGTTTTTATATAATGAGTTCGCGCCAAAACTTTTGGAATCGTTTGATCGCCTTGAAAGATGAAAGGGGATGAATGGCGATTATGTGATACAGGAAAAGGGTTATATATTATAACGATTCAATAGGGTATATTTAGATATGTTTTCTATTTGTTTAACACGGTTTCGTTTAGTGTTGGGAAGGCAGTGGTTTCATTATCCTTCTTCACTATTTAGTGTAAAACAAAGTTCCCGCTGTCCCTACGTATGATTTGATTTTTAAAACTAAGCAAAAGGTTCAAATTCAAAAATTATTTATTGTGAGTCACAGGTATTATGGGTTATTACATTTGGGTGGTCATATGGGTTTAGATGCGGGTTTATTTAATTCATTCAACGTTAAATACCACTTCTTTATTATCTTCAAAATATCGTTACCAAAAACAATAAAACACACAACTTAATACAAACACAGATTTAATCAATAAAACATCACTTAATAAAACCAACCATCAACATTGGGATAGGTCCATAAAGCATAAATCTTTCACCTCACGTATAAACAGAGAGGACGAAAAATTGGAATCACGATTCGCCCCCCAAATTGATTCCTCGGCCTGCTCTAACAGTTGCATTAAAATCCTTGAGCACGTCTGTTTTATTGTGGCCCAAAGCAACAATAGAAACGTTCTGAGGAAACGTTCAGCTTCATGCCATTTAAAAAAATTGCAAATTCGTAACAGCGTGATTGTTCGAACGTTCGCTTTCATTTAAAAAAAGGTAATAGCACATTCGAAATGACGTTCGATTTTTATTTGAAATGACAAATTCGAAAGAACGTTCAATTCTAGAACATTCGATATTATAAAAATTGCAAAAATGAAATTGCAAAAGGGTTACAGACCTATGTTATTTTTATCAAAAAATTAAAGTCTTCGTTGTGATGAAAAGGATGAAACAAAATTATAAATAAGAAATAATTCAAGGACTTGAAATCTACTTATAAGATTCCTCGTTCTTATTCTGCGGCAGCTTTTTACAGAATAATATTTGCCTTGAGCACGTATTTAAGTATAACAAGAATTAAAATTGAGGATCCTCCTTATAATAGTATTTTCAACACCACTGCACAGTGCACTTCGAATAGTGCATACAATTATTGAGCATAATACAACAGATTACCTACTAAACAGTCACTACATAATACCATAGTATAAACAGAACACGTAAGTTATCTTCGAACTTCGGAAGTCGGTCTACTTGTTCTCTTTTTAGTAGGTATGATAATACTTACAATGCTAGTAGGAAATTGTAATTATTCCTTTTTGTACCTGTGAACGATAAATCTATACAAATATAATTATAAAGCTATGGAGTTTTTTTGTTTGGTTGAACGCGTTTATCTCAGGAAGTATGGCTCCAATTTGAAAAAAATTACAGTGCTAGGATAGACCATTTATCGAGGAAGTGTATATAGGCTATATTACATCACGCTAAGACCAAAGGAGCGGCGCAATACGGATAAAACTGCGGAGCAAAACTAGTGTATCGATAAAGGTAGGTACGAATTGTGAAAATTCAACACATATTTTCACACACACGCAAATGAAGGCATTTTCTCATAATTTTGTCGCTGCGTTCGCAGTACTACTTCTCTCCGTTGCAGATAGCGAGTGACTAAACAGCGCGATCGCATAGATGTGAGCAGTGCTCATATCCTTGGCGCGTCTGCGCCGCCTACAACGCCTTTCTAACCTATATCCTTTAAAAAAAACTAGTTCATTATTAATAATATATAGAACTAATATGTATTTAAATGAGAATCCGTTTGCTCATATTAAAATCGTTATGAGGTCGTATCATAATAAGTAGGTATGCTATTCATGACCAACAAGATAGATATAATTATATTGCTTAATAAAATCCTTCATTATGCTTCTTAATATATATTTTTATGGCTCATACGAAGTAATAATATCATAAACACTTATATCTAGGGCTAGCCAGGGTCAGAGATTACCTCCGAAATTTAAGTACCTACTTACTTTAAGAAGATTATTTCTCCCGTTATTAATTACATATTTTTTAGTTGATATTGCTTAGACGAAACTTGAATATGTATGTTTGATATTTATAAAAAAAAAAAAACTAAAAAAAATATTATGTTTGATTTTTTTCGTCATCCGGCTGACGAAATAATACTGATGTATTATTACAACCGACTTATCACAGATGAAATATTTTATTGTATTTTGTAATTGTGTAATTGTGTAATGTACAATAGAAAAAGTGAAACCCATTGAATCGTTCATGTCTTTAATCAATGTAATTCATAAAAGAGTAAGGTGTTAATTTCTCATTAATAATTTAACAATATTCTTATTTGATGCTATAATAAATTAATTAATTTCGTTTCCTTTAATTACAACGTAGTGTATATTTAAAAAACGCATCCCTGTTACGATTATAATGTACTAAACAAACCAAGATCCACATTTGCATTCTTAATCACGTATTCTTTACCACATCCGACACTTTCAAAATAAACAATCTCGTGTGCACACAGCTTAACCGTACAGCCGTTTACATAGGTCAGCCATTATAATTAAAAACATTAATTTTCAAGTAGGACATGAATTATAAAGGATAGTACTCATTTTCGGGTTATCTCACGAACCCGCCTCGATAAATTGTCCTACAAAAGTGACTTAGGAAGATTTAGATTGAAGCCTGAATTAATGAACCTTTTTCGGCCGAAATGCTAAGTACTCTGGGTTATAATATCCTTAAGGCTTATCTTGAGTAATTAATAATTATCGTCGGATGAATTGGACGTTAGGATATAATGGTTACGTTGATAAGGTAAGGCTGGTGGTAGAGATAGATTTTAGGTTAATAGTTTAGTTTGTGAGAATATTCCTCAATAATATAAGTAGAATTCAATTGAAAATTGTCCTCTAGGCCTATCTATGCTTATGGTTGCTACATAGTGTTAGGACCAAGTTTTAATACACACGCACATTTAAAAACTCAGCCCGTTTTATATTGTAAATGTCCAAAAACGTAATCCACACTCTAGCCCAGTCGAATAAAATCATATCCTTTCTCCTAGCTAATTTTCGTAAATCAGACAATCAACCTAACCTTCACGCGGGACATGTCGACAGCTTAATAACCAAGCCAACAATTTACTGTCTTTTCCACATAACCCATAACCTGCATCCATTTGTCGAGCACATTATAACGCCTGCAATTAAATTTCCAAGCTCGCCACTCCACCCAGTTCACAAGAAACAAATTGAACGACATATTCGTCAATACCGATTATAGATTACGACCGTGATAAATTCATATCCCATTCCAGGATTACCCGGGTGACGTCATCGCGCCGGGAGTCGACAATTATTTCCCCGGCCTTTTAATTCCGGGGAAAAGTTGAAATAAAATATGGCAGCAATTATTTTAAAGACAGTGAGAAATACTATGGTATTACAAAGAGTCGCTGTTTCGAGAAGGGGTCTGGCAGCGATTTTTGTTTTAATGAATGTTTTTTTCGAAAGTTTAAGTATTTTTTGTTTGGTTGGTGTGTTTCAATGTATTTTTTTATTGTTTCTTCAACACTTTTGACTGGGTTTAATTTCTTGTTTGACTTGGTTTGTTTATATACGTACCATTTACCTATTAGTTACTTCAATCGTGTACTTTGGTACATTTTCGGTAACACAAGTTACTCTTGCTCATTAGAGGTTTCTTGTTGTAAAGTTTGTAACTATTTCTCTTTAAGTATTCGTAATCTATTCCTAAACATAGAGATGTATCATCACATAGAGGGTTTTGACATTTCCATTATAAATAAGAGGTACATCTTATATCATATTTATTTATAACATTTCTATAGCAAGTAAGTACATGATAATATTACAATATCAATTAATCCCAGCTCAGATTTCATTGTCCATTGTAACACGAAATCCATACAAAACACAACATCATCATTAATTACCAAAATCTATTCATAACAAATGTATTTGCTCTCCAGTCATTCGAGCGCGAAATGAGATCTATTAATCAGGGGCAGACCGCATTTATTCTATCCCTAAGAAATTGGCGCGAAAACGGAATTAATGGTGGTTGTCAGAATTCGTTGAGCGTTGTACCTACAAGGCCTTCATCCCTCACTTGTGTCAACAATGGAGCAATAAAATGTACGAGGCATTAGTCTGAGAGCTCACGTAACAAGGGATTTAAACTCCTGCGTATGTTTGCACTCCTGGTACCTGTATTTTGAATAGAAGAGGTGTAAATCAAGTATTTTTTTAAATTTAGGTGTCATTTCTCCGTTTGTGTTTCGTCTACCAAGGGATTTAAATTCCTGCGTATGTTTGTACTCCTGGTACCTGTGTTTTGTATCAATGATATTTCAAATAAAAGTGTTTAATTGTTTATTGTTATGGTTTGAATTATAAACGGCACACTAACGCAGACACGATTACACGTCAAAGTGAGATGGCATGATTTAACCATCGTAAGCAAAAAAAAGACAACTGAAGAAAATTCTAGCTAATTAGCCACATTTCATAGCGCTAATAATAATCTTTAGTTAAATTTTTTACTTATAATATCATTGCTGGTACGTGGTACGACGTGCCGCCAGTAATATTGTAGCAGTTCGTTTATAATACATAGATCATATAGATCTTGAATAGAAGAGGTATAAATGGTGTTGAGAAAATATATACGTAGAGTATTGAAATCGCCTTGCAAATAGCAAAACCAAATGCTATTTTGGCCTCTATCTGTCGGATAGGCTATGAGCGTTTGTCGCTTTTCGGAACACGCTGGCTCGTTTGGAAAGGGTAAATAAAGTATACAAATGAAATTGATGATACATCTCGATATAGAGATAGATATAGCGAGAAGCGTAGTAACATGGTGTTATACTAAAATATGTCCTATAAAACTGTGTAACTTATGAAACAGATAACATAATATATACTCTACTAGATAGGTATGTATACTTACTATCACAGATTCATATACGCATTCTAACAATATTGTTACTACTACTGCACTAGAAACTATTAAACACGATTAACAAAATAAAATTGAGACAATATTATAAAATACCTTTTAAATAACAAGTAAGTAAGAAATCATTGTCCTATCAAATTTTTCTTAATATTATCATCTTTTAAAAAGGTTGCATATTATAATGTTGTAAAATTCCATTTGCAAGCCATAGACAAATTCCCTCGTAAAAATTCAAAAGAATTCCATTTTTGAATTCAATAAAAAATAAACCAGCAGCTCTTGCCAGTATCTACGTCTATGTAACGAACACCGCTTTTGTGCTGCCCGTCAATTTGATATAGATTATATTATTGGTATCTGTTCTGATTGGTTGAATTTCGATAGAGGGGAACCTTTGTGAACGAACCGTTATAATAAATGACGATGTTTGAGTTTGATGTGTGGTGTGTAGGTAATTAGTTGAATTAATGACGTTGAGTGTGAAATTTAATAAAGTATTCTTGGTTAAGAATTAAGATATACTATTTAATTGTCTAATGTTGGGTAAGGACAAAATACGTAACATGATATTGCACGCCTCATAAGCGAAGCGTTGAGGTGGGTACTACTGTCACTTCGCGCAAAACATCTGATTTTTCAAACTTAAAATGTCTTTATGTATCATACATTGCACTTGTAAGATAATACATACACACACATATTAAGAAAAAACACTATTTTTAACATTCATGATATTTTTGATGTCATTTTTGTTATTTAAACTAGTTAAAAAACAGTTTAAAAAAGTTCTGTCTTGGACGTCCGTGTGTCTGTATGTGCGGAGGATTTTCTTGTTAACACGATAGCGACGGAAATACTTTACTAATCGAGTCTTTTTTTTCTCTTACGCTTGAGTATGCTCAGGAATAGAACCCTTTCATTTTTCAGGGTCTGATTCGATGTGGTTTAATTGTTATTAAATAAACAACAAAAAAAATAGTTTTAGTATATCTATATATTATATTCTTTATTTTTTTTTATTTCTTTTTTATATTTATAGTGTACTCTTTATAAATAATCAATTTTATTGTAAAGGATGAGATTATGAGGCGTGCACTTTTGGATTTTCCAAACTCTTTTATAGGTTAGGATCATTGAGATAATAGTACTACGTATGGAGGAGACAACACGAACGAAATCTGTGCGCCATTTTTGCTCTAACTAAGTTTTAAAAATTATTATCTAGTTAGGTACTTACCGATGAAAGTTATTCCTTTGCACTTTTCCGTATTATTTGTGCAATATCGTAACACACACGAAGGCATATTTGATGCGTTTCACTTTAAAACAAATAAAAAATGAGCGTGCAGTTACGCCATATGGCGTATGTTGATCGGAACATAAGTTATATAGGCGGTGTCGTCTCCATAATATTATGTATATTTCAATGGCTAGGATGTATTAATTTGGTATGTATAATTTTGAGTAATTGAGAAGAGGATGCAGGAATTTAAGAATGCAATATTAACATTTTTTTTTAATACTGTTACATTACATATATGTATATGAAAAATTCTAAATGAATGCTGAAAGATTATATAAAAAAAAATATTTGAAACGATAGATATTTGTAATATTTAGTGCTTTTGCTCAAGATTCCAAATACGGTACACACTTTAATAAAAAGCCAAGAACAAAGTAATAACTCGATGTTAGCGTCAGACATTTTTACAAGATTTTCACATTATTTTAGCCTAAAAATATTTTGTTCATAAATGGCTTTCTTCATAATTTTGTATTGAAAGAATATTAACTTATCTCATCGATAGACTTATTTTTATCGATTTTTTACTAGAAAAACTTACAAATATTTAAAAATTAAATGTATAAAGTGAAACTTCTTTAAGAGTTCTCCTGCGATACTATTCTTACGATACTATACGATACTGCTTTTCGGATCGGTGGTAAATGTTAAAAACTATGGTTAAAATTAAAAATGTTATGACAATTCAAAAGCTGCCGAGCTCAAATGGAACTGGGCTGGACATGTTTGCCGAATGTCCGAAGAGTTGTGGGCAAAAATCACCACTATGTGGATCCCCGACAATGGAAAAAGGCTGCGTGGAAGGCCCAAAATCAGATGGCGAGACGAACTGGACTCTCATTGCAAGGAATGTACTAAAATTGCTCACAATAGGAAAACGTGGATGAAGGGAAGAGAGGCCTTTGCCCAGCAGTGGGACAGCCATGGCTGAATAATAAAAAAAAAATTTCAAAAGTGCTTTTATAACAAGTCTAATAGAATAAATAAATGTTTGAGTTTGAGTTGAAAGTATAATTTCAAGGTCGCATCATTGCAATACCGTCACATCATGGAGTAAGGCGACGGGGAGAATTCCTTGTTGAATCTCTTTGAGAATTGCCAAAGAAGATTCACTTCTGACTCGAGTGCTCGTCACACATGCTCTTTTTTTTGATGCCTGATTTCTCTTTCTTTTAGGGCATTATAATTTTCTTTTTACAAAGAGTGCTACAAAATCAATTCTAAAGGAATTATTCTAATTACAAAACCAAATAGGCAGTCAAAATATTCAATATAATTAAATTTTTAGACTAATAATTTTACACAAAATTGCCTTTCGCTTCGCAAATTAATGGCACCTTTTATTAATTTATGTTGAGACCCTTTGGTTATTTACATTTATTTATCTGTTGATATTAATTGTTAAATGGAGAACCAATATTTGACTTTTAAATTAATTAAACTTTACCTTAGCTTTGGCACTGGCATTCAGCTGTTGTTTAGAATTAATTATTATTTTATTAAATTTGCACGCAGTTTACTCAAGGATTACAATATGTATTAAATTTTAAGCAGCTTTTCTTTATGTAATTACGCAAAGTAACCTTATTATAATAAGCAGTGTAAGAACATTAGTTCCTTGTATGAAGGCATAATTATCTACAGATTTATATTGCATAGAAAGTACCTACATAATCTAATTGGAAAAAATAAGCTATTTAGAATATTTGCAAAGTTAATGATCATATTTTGTATGAACGATATCAATGTCCTACTTAAATTTCTGTGCTAACATTACTAAAGAGTGTAAGTGCATAAAATATATTGTTTTCCAATTAAACTCATCACTTCTTATACAAAAATAGACATTGACTAATTTCAAAACAATTACTAATATCTTCACATATCTTCAGATATATTACTCCCAAAAGCGGCCATTTTTAATTCAACACACAGAACATAAAGTAACAAGTAATACCCCTGTCCCATAAATTAAACGATATATATAACCGTACCTCATCTCAGGATAAATGTCTCATGGAATTTCAGCATTTATTACAATACCTTTATCTGGCGACAAAGTGGCCCATCAGGGGGAAATTTGACAGGCCCCATTAATTTGGCCCATGGAAAGCGTGTTATGACGTATCCACTGATCGTTTTACAAACAACTAAAACATGTGAGATTAATGATTGCGAAGTTTTCGTGCGTCAGTTGTGATTTACTCGTCGTTGAATGTATGTCTGATAGTTTTTGGAGTGAAGTAAACTGGATATGAAATGTAGTAATAATGTATATTATCAATAAATTTATTAATGTGTCTAAAGTGGAAAAAGTAAGAAGCATTAGTATGGTTTAGAAAACTAATTCAGGAAAAGTAAAGGAATCGAAATAGAAGGAATTGATCAGTTAACAATAATATTTTGTTAGTAAGTTTGAAGCAATAGTGTGCATGATTAAGAAATCTGGTTGTAATAACCTCCTCCTTTTTTTTGAAGTCGGTTAAAAATAACAGACTGACAGAGAATCCATACTTAATATGTATTATAAATGCGAAAGTAACTCTGTCTGTCTGTCTGTTACTTAATCACGCCTAAACTACTGAACCAATTTTCATGAAATTTGGTATGGAGATATTTTGATACCCGAGAAAGGACATAGGCTACTTTTTATTCCGGGAAAATGACGCAATCCCGGAAATCCCACGGGAACGGGAACTATGCGGGTTTTTCTTTGACTGCGCGGGCAAAGCCGCGGGCGGAAACCTAGTATATAAATATGGTATTTATACGGTATATAGTATAAATAATTATACTCATATATTTCCATCATTCCAAACATTTCATAAAACAATAATGGAACGGTTTAAAGTATTGCAATTTTGAACAATTTATTTTTAATAGTAATACGTTAGTGAATTCGTACTATAGGTACCTCTGCAAATGATCACTAGCTAAAAATAATAATAAACTGTCTATTTAATTCTTCCATCACATGCATATCAACTTCTAGAAACATCCCATAATCAAGACAAGTCTATCCAACTGAATCATGCTAATACAATTTTTCTCTCTTCCCGGCGAGAAATTTACATCGTCTGGCGTCTTCCTATTTAATTCGTTCATCTCAAGGAGCTTGCCTGTTTGAATTTTAAATAGCAGAAATTAAGTGAGAGTCCTCAACCGAGCGGATAGTTCCGACACTCGACACTAGTTATCCTTCTTTGCTTATTATTCATTGTTTGTTGCAAAAGCAAACAAGTTTTATGGAGTGCGCGCTTGTTAATGTGAAAGTTCTGGATGTTATGGCAGAATTCTTGTGGAGTCGACTCATTTTTTCGAATGGTATAAGAGTTGTACCGTATCTTATAGGGTTAAAAGTGATCAATGGAGTTAAAGGAGAAGCTTGTATCTTCAATACTACATTAATTCTTTCTGAATACGTTTATATAACGCAACGCACGTAATAGCAACGTCCTAGATGAAATATAATAAGTTAAATTACATCTAATAAAACTAGATCGACCTCAAAACCAAAAGTACGATTGAAAACAATACAGCTGGGTACCTATCGGTAATTTGTCATATTTTTATCCTATCCCATATTTTTACCAAATCAATAATGCGAAATTAAAGAAACAACTTAAATTATACAGAAGAAATAAGACGAAATCGGTCGCCCATAAATACGCAAAAGAAATATTTCCCGAACGAATTATATGTAACGAAGAGGGGACTAAGCTTATTAGGGGCTGGATTCTTTTCAAAACATTCCCAAGTGCTTAGGACAAAACTCAATATGAATGAAACGTTTTAAATAAAAAAAGTATAAGGAAAATAAATCACTTCGGGAAGTTATTCCGAACCATCGGAGGTGAGAGGGAACTTTTATCGCTCCTCCGTTCAAATTACCTAGTTCTTTTTTCGGAAAGTTTTGAAGTATGGATTTCAATATTGAATTTCTACAATGTCGCGACTGGAGCAATGTGGATGTAGTTCCGAAGTTATAAGAAAAGTTTGGGAGTAAGTCGACTTTACAATTGCGTTAAGACCGCTGCCGTTTAAGAACGCCGGATTGTTTTTGCTGATTTGGTTGTTATGAAGCCTTGCTGTATTTATTTGGATTTGTAATTGTAATGAGCAGTTAGGTAAGTATTAAAATTTATTTCAAACATTTTTAATAAAAGAAATTGTTATTTTTTGGGTTGAAAAATGAATAATTTCGAAACATTCATGATGTATTTTGAAGATTGGTGAATCCCGTGACAATAAACAAACAAATAAAACGAATGTAAAACATCATTTAGTTTTTGTTCAACCATCTGTGCTGCATAGTATATGAATTAACAATAATATATTATATTGAACTAGTGGTCCGCCCCGGCTTCGCCCGTTGTACATATTTCGCAATAAAGGCTACCTTTTGTCTGTCCCTATGTCCCTTCTCGGGTATCAAAATATCTACATACCAAATTTTATGCAAATTGGTTCAGTAGTTAAGGCGTGATTGAGTAACAGACAGACAAACAGAGTTACTTTCGCATTTATAATATTAGTATGTATACACGTACATAATTATATATACGTACACAAGAAAAACATAATCTTCCATTACGAAGTAAGAAAAAAATAAGCCTTTAGAAAACTTTATGAATATAAAACGAGTGTTTTTAAAATATAGTGCATTGGATTATTAAGCAAAGGAATTGAGTGCGCTATGTAATTGATTAATCAAGGATTGAAAATAATTGGATGTTTTTTACGATTGCATGCAAATATTTTATTCCGAGCATGAGTGAAATAAAAGTGCAGGAATACGGATACTTTATACAGTTAATTAATTCTGTGATTGGTGGAATTTATATACCTACTAACTCTCCACCCGCGGCTTCGCCCGTGCAGTCAAAGAAAAACCCGCATAGTTCCCGTTCCCGTGGGATTTGCGGGATAATACCTGTCCTATGTCTTGGGGTAAAAAGTAGCCTATGTCCTTTCTCGGGTATCAAAATATCTCTATACCAAATTTCATGCAAATTGGTTCAGTAGTTAAGGTGATTGAGTAACAGACATACAGAGTTACTTTCGCATTTATAATATTAGTATGGATTTTCTTTGCCAGCGATTTCATTCGTAGGTATAAATAAGAGATGAAATAAGATCTTGTTTGGAATAATCAATAGGCTGTTATTATATATCAATAGGTATTTTTATATTATTGTTTTATATCAATAGATCAAATAATAATCATAAATATTAAAGCTAGAACGGCTCAAGGGATCATGAAATTTCTTACAAAACCAACAAATTCTAGTATTCTCTTGAATACCATTTTACTTATTATTCAGATACTCTTGTTTTTAATAATACAAAAAATATAATATCACAATAACACGAAGCAAGTATTGTTGAAATATCTTAGAATTTCTGGATTATGTAAATCGAAGAGCGCTTTCATGAAAAACCGATACTCTTACTCTGGAGATCTCATAAAAAGATCGTATTCTGAATCGGTTATATTGCTAAATAAATGGTAATAAAATTTACCTATATATTTACGTTCTTTGTGAGTAAAGAAGCTAAAGAATTGGCCTTTTTTGTTGTGTAATAAAGTTAATGAGTTGAATATTTCAGGCTGTAAACTTTTTGTACCGAAATCTTAGAGAAATATGTTTGTTTATATTAAATTTAACTTCGTGTTTGTGGAAGTAATGTAATATATTTTAAAAATTAATTACTCACTTTGTGTATTCTTATAAGCTGCCAAATTTAGTCTTTTTTTAATTTGCCGTCAATTTATATATTAGTTCGATTTATTTCAAATTTTATATTATTAAAAAAAACACTACATTGTATAAAACAAAGTCGCTTTCTCTGTCCTTATGTCCCTTTGTATGCTTAAATCTTTAAAACTACGCAAGGGCTTTTGACGCAGTGGTTTTTTATAGATAGAGTGTTTCTCAAGGAAGGTTTTAGTATATAACTAGCTTCCGCCCACGACTTTGTACGTGCATCCCCGTTTTTCCCCGATCCCGCAAGAATTTCGGGAAATCCTTTCTTAGCGGATGCCTACGTCCTAACAGGTAGATGACCTACATGCCAAATTTCAGCCCGATACGTCCAGTGGTTTTGGCTGTGCGTTGATAGATCACTATATCAGTCACCTTTGAGTTTTATATATATAGATTTATTGAGGTTTAGACAAAGCGGGCGAAGCCGTGGGCGGAAAGCTAGTTACTGATATACAAATTAAAACTATGTTTAGCTACTATTATGTATTCTGTGACTATTCTCTTGAGTCATGTAATTACTGCCATGACATATTTCACACAATAAATTGCTATTTACTACTAGCGGTTAGCCCGGTAGCCCCGGCTACGCCCATGGTACATATTTACGTTTTCACTACATAAGAACCATCCTCGAACTTCAAGGAATATTATAAAAAAATAATTAACAAAATCGGTTCAGCCGTTCTCAAGTTATGCGCTTACCAACACATTTTAGGATTCATTTTTATAGTATAGATAGATACAATATTATCCAATCGTAAACTACGTACAACTATGTACAAACGTACTCACAGAGAGAAACGGAACAACAAAGAGAATACACTACGTAATATTTGGTTCGTTAAGAAGTTCATAAGACCAACATCTGAAATTTAAGATCCGTACGGACGCCTCGGGTTGCTCATTTCAAATTTAGACTGTACTGATGTTATTTACCTAGAATGAAGACATATTGAAATATTTTGAATAAAAATAAATTAGAAATTAGAAAATACATAAAACTGAGAGAAGAACATTCAGAACGGTTCTGTTTATATGTTTTGCGGGACTCGAACCCGCATCCTTCCTCCATCTCAGCAACTCGTGAGTTGGTCAAGCATCCGCCCCGGATTGGCAAGAAACTAACTTCTTTAGTTGCGTTGAGAGTAAAATTTCGCGTTAGGCAATACCGTCACGTCATGGAGTAAGGCGACGATTTTGGTATCTTTGAACCTTGCCAAAGTAGTTTCACTTCTGACACGTCACGCTCTTTTCTAAGTATCTCATGGTCTTTCATGTTTGGTTCAAAATTTAAATAGAAAATACTGATAATAATAGATTATGAATCTACAACAACAATATTATATTACAAATTGCATAACTTTTACAAAATAAAGGAATGTTTAACATTTTTATTATTTTAATTAACTTGATGTTATGAGCCATTTTCATAAATTCCGATACCAAATATTCATGATTCACGTAATATTAACATTCAACTATTTACACAATAATTGACTTTTATATTTATTAATTTATAAAATAGGAGTCCTATAGTCCGAACATAGTCTGTAATAAATGTTATAAAAATCAAACCACAAGAAAAAATACAAAAGTTTCTCGATAACATAAATATTATATTATTAAAGAGAATCTCTTATTATCTAAGTAACTAACAAGTTTATCTCAAACTCAGTAGTTAACTCAGTTAGTAACAGTTATTCTCTAATTTGTGTGGATTGTACATTGTTTGCTGTTTGTCTAAATATCTTCATGTTATCGATGAATAGAACAAGTCTTAAATAGTTGCCCAAGTGACAAAGATATTACAGAAAAGATTTGTTTGTGATACGTAGAAATTATTTCTTATATTATTAAAACCTATATTAAGAAAAAAAGTGCGTGTGTGCAGACGTGTCAGAAGTGGAACTTGTGGGGTGAGATTCAAAATCGTCGCCTTAATCCATTAAGTTACGGTATTGTAATGACGCGACCAGAAGAACTTTAACCTTCAAAAATATACCTATATTTTATCATCATACTTTTATCTCCGATGTATTTAAAACATTGTTCAACAGGTCCATAGCGAGTTGTATTTTACCCCGTATAATTACTAACATATACAATACTAGCTTTCCGCCCATGACTTCCCCGCGTTTTTAAAGGAAACCCGCATAGTTCCCGTTTCCGTGAGATTTCCGGGATAAAACTTATTCTATTTGTTAATCCAAGTTACCTTCTATATGTGTGCTAAATTTCATTGTAATCGGTTCAGTAGTTTATGCGTGAAAACCATACATAGATACATACAAACCTTTTCTCTATAATATTAGTATAGATACATAAAGCGAATTCGTAAAATAATAATATAATTAAAAACAAAACAAAAACACCTCTTGAAGTTGTTACAAACATTTCCGCATTGAGCTTACCCGTAATATGAAAAGGAAAAAATAATAATGTTCAAATGTAGAAAGGATCTTAGAAGCAGGGATATAACTCCGGCTCAATTAGACGATTATTCCTCCTATCTACCTCAGGATTCTTGGCTTGGCCCAAGGGAAAAGATTAAGTTCAAAATAATGTGTGTTTAGACTTCATAATATTATATAGGTACTAGAAAGATTGTGGTAAAAGTTAAGATTATGTACAGAGTATGTTACTTACTTAGGTACTTTGACTTTACATTGTGTTACAAAATTATTGAAAACATAATATATTAATATGAAGATGTGTTTTACGAATAATATTATTAGTTGAAATCACCTTTTAAGTTTATGTATAGATACAGTTTAAAGACATCAAGGCATCTACGTTTTTTTAAGTTACTGCATAGCTAGAAGCTATGCAGTAACTTAAAAAGGCCTTGAGCGCGGGGTCCGAATCCAGAAATTCCGTAACGAAAAAAAGCCTCACAATCCCCACTCCGACGGGCACGGAGTTGTGGCTTGAAGGCATGCTATGCAATAGCTTTACCGCGGGAGTCCCCGAGTGCCACAAGTCTTTTTTTTAATTATAAATTGAACATAAGGACGTTTCAACAATGTTTGAATGATTCCCTAGAACTGTTTTTTTTTAATTATACTTTTTAACGTGAAAACAAGTATTTAATAGCATGAATCAGGAAAGAAAATCCTAGTAAGCCTATATGTATAGCCTAGTACCTATTTATAAAAGCAGATGAACCGCAATTTTTCGGTTTTAATAATATTAGCCGTCATCTTATTCACAAAAAATACCAGGCAATCCAATGAAAAAACGGTCTCTTACATAAAGTCGTACAAGCAGGATTAAGTTCGTAACTTGGGCATGCCGGTCGAGTGATAACACCGAATCGAGCCCCACTGTAAGCCGCCCTTGCGTATAATTGACTCTTCCCTGTCATTGCGCCCTACAGCCTGACGTAGAAGCCTTCATATTACGAATATTTAGGCCCCCCGATAATTTGATAATTTCATTTGGAAATTGAGTTCTGAACGTGTAAGTGACGGAGCTAACATTACCTTTTAATGGATCTTAGGCTTACGTACCTAGTTCGTTGTAATGTAATTTTAATATAGATAGGAGGAATTTGGAATTCTGTAAGAACAATGGAAAATTATTAAGAAGATAGATACTGATAAATTTCTAGTCAGGTAGGTATGTGATTTGTTTTGAACACTAAAATATGTACTACGACTTCAAATCGTAGAAGTTCGTTGAAAAGTTTTTCTTAATGTAAAGTTAATAAGGTTGATTTTACGATGACTGTGGATATATCCCAAGGGAGTAATTATACGATATACGGTAATAGAAGATAAGTGTTATTGTGATACTACATTATTTGCTGCTGCTCATTCAGAGGCGGAGACTAATATAATTATTGTGTAGTTGTTATCCACCTGATAAATATAAAGCTTCATTTTCATTTAATTGCAAATAGCTATAATATTATTAAGTTTCAAACGGTTATGCATTTTCAGCCTACATTACAATATTTTAAATTTACCTACTTTATTATGTACTAGGTTTCCGCCCGCGGCTTCGCCCGCGCAGTCAAAGAAAAACCCGCATAGTTACCGTTCCCGTCGGATTTCCGGGATTGCGTTTTTTCCTGGGATAAAAAGTAGCCTATGTCCTTTCTCGGGTATCAAAATATCTCCGTACCAAATTTCATGAAAATTGGTTCAGTAGTTTAGGCGTGATTAAGTAACAGACAGACAGACAGAGTTACTTTCGCATATAATATTAGTATGGATTTCAAGTGTCCATACGTCTTTACACGTAGATGTCTATAAGTTTTTGCAATAAAAAAATAAGTTTCAATTATGATCACAAGTATACACACACTTCAAATCCAAATTAAAAAATGGCATCATCAGCTGCAATCAAACAAATAATTTTGAAGCGCATAAGTCAATTTGATACAATAGAATTCGCAGTCTGTGGTAGTATTGCGATAAAGTGTTTGATCCCGTTTGGGATCACCCAGGATCAATGTGAGACGCTGAGTGGCCAATCGAGCGAGTAACTGGAGCTTACTGCAGTTACATCGGCGTTATACATACCTATCGCTGTATACCATATAGGTTTTAACTGCAAATCTATTGTTGACTTCTTCGTTTATACAAACGATAATTCAACAAAGAAGTTTTCAGAATGAGATGTAGTGACTTATTAATAGAACTTGTAGTTTAAGTTATTTTCTTCGTCGAATCGTTGATTAAACATGTTCCGGATTTGATGTAGTATCAATTGCTCTAAGTTATATAATACATAGGTTTTCAGTCGCTTATAACGTAAAAAAAATAGTTATGACTTATGACATCCCCACCATGAATGTAAATAGGCTTTATTTTTTTCATTACAATTTGTCTTACACTATTATAATTTTAATTTTAACCTTAATACGTTTTAAGTACACCACTTATTAAACTTACTAAACATCCCAATATTAAATATTAAACTACTAGCCGTCCGCCCCGGCTTCGCCCGTGGTAGATATTTCACAATAAAAAGTAGCCTATGTCCTTTCTCGGGTATCAAAATATCTCCATTCCAAATTTCATGCAAATTGGTTCAGTAGTTTAGGCGTGATTGCGTAACAGACAGACAGACAGACAGAGTTACTTTCGCATTTATAATATTAGTATGGATTATAAGTACGTGTACAGAACAACCAATTTGCCGAACACTAATAAATAAAAGCAATAAGAACACGAAAAATATGGACAAATATTATCGAGAAGTATGTTATAATCCTGTCCATTGTAATAGGATGTATTGTGGTGGACATTTTGATTGATAGCCACTTGTCTTTTGTTATGGTCGTAGTATACACCTGCCGCAAGATTGCCGACCGTAATGATAAATAAAAACTATTCTTTATTTGGGTTCCGTGGGATAGGGGATAACATGGGGATAATTCTTATAGTTTTATATAGCGTAGTATGTATCCACACTAATATTATAAATGCGAAAGTAACTCTGTCTGCCTGTTACTCAATCACGCCTAAACTACTGAACCAATTTGCATGAAATTTGGTATGGAGATATTTTGATACCCGAGAAAGGACATAGGCTACTTTTTATTGCGAAATATGTACCACGGGCGAAGCCGGGGCGGACCGCTAGTTACCTATAATATGTAAAGCTTAGAAACTGATGAGTGATGAACAACCAAATATTTGAAAGATGAGTATTGTGTTCGCTATTAAAGTTTAAAAAAAATCCATGTTTATATATTTGCAATTATTTTCATTTTCATGTTTTATCACAAAATACCGTTAGCACATACAAAATCTGCAAAAAATACCAACCTACGTAAACAAATTGGCAATAGGGTTTTTTAAAATAGGTACCTACATAACGTGTCTAATTAATAGGAGAAGAAGAGATAAATAAGGTAATTTTTTTCTTCGATGAGATTCTATTTTAGTAAAACGTTAATGGTATGTACCTCATATTATTATCCATGCTATTATATCGTATTTACCCAACTAAATTTGATATCACAAAACCTCGTTCCCGTTATATTTGATGATTTTAATCAGTATTCGCTAAAATATTTGAGTTCCATTTGAAACAGTGTGCGAAGACAAGACAAATGTAATGTGTCCTTTGAACTTTGACATATTATTATATAAATAACTTTGACAACTGCTTCATGAAACTTATTCTTTGTAACCTTGTTTGTAACAAAGAGTACCCTTACTAAGATTATGTACATGATTGTATAGGACATAAAAATCCAATTATATAAATAATTCGTTTAGTTGGAAAAAACAATTTGTGTTTCTATTTTCAAAAGCTTCTTTCTGCTAATTTGACATTGATCCGCCAGGTTGTTTTTCGATCTTGTGTTTAATTAAGAAAACAATTACTTTCTATAGAATGGGTACTTATATTTTCGAGAATTATTCTTATTTATTAATAACAAAGTAATAAAATATATGATAGAACTGATAGAAGATCTTTTTAACATGCTTTTATTAGCTTCTCCTTTATGTTTGTATTGTTAGGTAAACCTATGTTTTTATGTAATCAACTCTTTTATACTCCCTTTATACTTACTTTTGATGCCTCCCTTTATACAGCAAACACTTGTCCTTTGCCTAAGGGGTCGCCTGGTAGAGATCACTCTGAAGTTATAAGGCCGCCCCGTTACACTTATTAAAGCTGTAACTAAACTACGAGATTTAGTACTTTTAAATTTTATAAAAATAATATGTGTAATAAAAGTGTTAAATAAATAAATAAATAAATAGTTGATTTTGACCCAACGGAGAGATTTAATTCAAACTTTGCACATTTATCAATTGCGGCAATACAATAATTTCGTGAGTTTAAGCGAGATTTTTAGTATATTAAACGTAAGACAATATTATGTATTATTAAATATTGATATAACAGACAAAAAAACTCACCAAAATCCTTACTAGTAGGTATTATAAATGCGAAAGTAACTCTGTCTGTCTCATACGCTTTCCCGCTTAAACCTCTCAACCGATTTGGATGAAATTTGGTAGTTACAGACAATCTTTAGACCCTGAGAAAGAACATAGGCTACCTTTTATCAAAACACCACGCGGTCGAAGCCGCGAGCAGAAGCTAGTCTTCTATACGACCTAAAAGTATCCAACAATTATTTTACGACCCAAACCATGGGTTTATTCTGGTTAAAATATCCCATGTTAGATCCTTTGTTAAGACGTAGAAGCCTCAGTAAAGCAATAGGCTGATTACCTACTTGTTCATAAAGCTAATACCATTAATTGTGAAACGCTATCTCTTGTTTGGATTTTAACTGCTCCGGTTACTCGTCTTTATAATAAGGTTTATTGAAAGTAAAGTTAGTATTTTCTTATATTTGACTAGCTGTGTTCGGTGGTTTCATCCGCATTGCTCCGCTCATGATGGTCTTAGCGTGATGATATATAGCCTATAGCCTTCCTCGATAAATGGACTATCTAAAACCAAAAGAATTTTTCAAATCGGACCAGTAGTTCCTGAGATTACCACGATCAAACAAACAAAAAAAATCTTCAGGTTTATGATTTAGAAACACAAAATTCACTAGTTTCACTTCTATCTAAGTTTTATCCACTATTTTGGCTCTTATTTTCGAAGGCTGTGTCATGCCTATAAATTTTCAAAGTTCAAAGGCTACATTTGTAGAAGACATTGATTGTAACTAATGACACATAAAAGTTTGGGAAGATGGATGTTGTTACTCTTTCGTGTAAAAATAGCTGATTGTTTATATAAATAAGGTATTAAAGGGCACAAAAAGAAATCGAAATTGCTCACAAAAATGGATATATTTATAAACCATTGAAGATGTTGGAGTTGTTGTTGAAATGTGTATAAATTGTAAAATTAGACTATCAACAAACAGAAAAGTACAGTACTCCAAAATTAATAATACGCATGCAAATCTTCGCTAATTGTCGTATTTCCAAAATGTATTTCATTTGACTAAACAAATTTTACTAAATTATGCATGATGAGAATGCATTTGACCACTCTATATACATATTATCGTCTTCGGACGCTCCGGGAATATGTCACGTCACACCTATGCGTCACACCGAACTGTGACGAAGATTTCTATGCGCATTATCACTTTTGGAGTTACTGTATTAGGTATAACATCATTTATATGCTTGATTGATCTTGTTCGTAAAATATATTATCATCTCAATTCAGTTCTTTGTTTTTAATTATAATAGGGAAAGAGTAACAAATTTATCACTCCACCCTATAAATTACTTCTAAGCCAGGGTAGTTTGTATCATTCAAATGCCTACTTAAAAATATGCAGTTTTTACAAGTTTATTTTTTATTTATTTATTTAAATTAGGCACACCAACAATAAATACATTTGACATTGATATAATTAACATTATTAATTAATTAATATTATGTACTTATCAATAAAAGGTGTACACAGCATTTAGTTTACAAAATATAGTTTACAAATTAAGTTTACAAAATATATTCGAAACCTAATTATCTAGATAAGTAGTTTACATTTAATCACTTCGGATACTTACAAGTTTAAGTATATTTTAAACCCAAATTGTTGTAGGTATAGTAATATAGTATTGTACATGTATGTTTGTCTGTGGTTACGTATGAGGGTGTTACGTAAGCCAGACACGAAACTCACTGATTTAAATTCGGTCGGCGGACTATGAAAGAGCCACGGACTGAATATCTTAGGACATGAATTTAGTGTTAAGTAATGTTTGGTTTTTGTTGCAATTATTAAGGACTAATAGTTTGCCCCGGCTTCGCTCTTTATCTAGTTAAAGACGTGTGTCAATCAGGAACAGTTAATGTTAAAACATTACAACGAGTAAACTGGTGAAATAATTTTCAATTTTGTTTTTATATGTTACTAGCGGCCCGCCCCGGCTTCCCCCGTGGTACATGTTTACGTTTTCTCTACATAAGATCCATCCTCGTACTTCAAGGAATATAATAAAAAAAGAATTATCGAAATCGGTTCAGCCGTTCTCGAGTTATGCGCTTACCAACACATTTTGCGATTCATTTTTATATATAAGATAATTAGTAAAAAATGCAAAACAAATTTAAATGACTATTTAAATGTCCTCTTCAAATTTTGTTTTCCGGCTAAAAGGACACAATTATTTCTATCTTATGTTGAATTTCATCTCAATCTGTTGATCACTTGCTCTACCTACATACGCAGTACGCACATAGACATACACACAGACAAAGTTACATTCGCAACTTAAATATCAAGTATCATGTGCGCTCATTATGACTATTCGTTAGTGTAATTAGAAAGAGAATATTATTTCCAACATTAACATTCAAAAACTGCAAAAAATTACAGTTTATTTTTAAGAAAATTTATCAATAAACAAGTAAAATCACACCCAATACTGCCAAAACATTCTATAATCGCGTTCAAACAAGTTATCTACACTAATATTATAAAGAGGAAAACTTTGTTTGTTTGTTTGTTTGATTGTAATGAATAGGCTCATAAACTACTGGACCGATTTTAAAAATTATTTCACCATTCGAAAGCTACATTATCCACGAGTAATATAGGCTATATATTATCACGCTAAGACCAACAGGAGCGGAGCCACGCGGGCGAAACCGCGCGGCGCAGCTAGTATGCAATAAAAATCAAATACATTTACCATTTTACACAACACTAAAGCGTAGATTAACAAAGGAAAGTGACAAGGTTTTACGATCAGTCGCAAACAACGTGTCTTGTTTACATTTATTGCCTATTTTACAACCTTATGGGAGTAAGCTGTGCCTATATCGATGTCTGGTATATTAATTATTTGTACGTTATTTAAGGTTAAATTCTTGGTTTTGGGTATTATTAAAATAATGGGAGGATATCAATCTTATTGTTTTATAAGGTTTATCTGATATGTTGCTTATCAATTACGATTATTTATAAAAAAGCTGTTGAAACGTCTTTCGATCAATTACATCAATAAGCATTACCTTTCTCAATCGCTCTCGAATAATGTTGTAACTATAACCTACCCATTTTACACATTAAAAACCTGCTTTCCAAACCCGTTGTCTAATCTTTTTAAATAGTTTTATTACCATAATTCAGGCCTTCGATAGATGAGTAGCTCAGTAAATAAATATTTCAGTCTGAGTTTAGTTTAAATAGGGCCAGAAATGATCAATCAAAATAAACTTTTACATGTAAAGAACTTAAACGAAAATTCAAAATACTAAAAATGTCTAAAAAGTTTGGGTAATTTATTTCAATGACACAATGAATATATTTCTGGATATTTAAATGAGTAACAAGATATAAAATTAACGTGGGCTGAAATGATCAAAAGACGAATATAACTGCTTGTTTATCAATTAATTGTTTATAATGGCAAAACATTTGACAAATTATTATTACTTAGTGTTTATTGAAACACCCCCACGTCTTTTAGATTTCAAAGAGACTCATATCCAAAAACCAATGTAAGAAGATAATGTAATGTATATATTTCATGGTGAGACATACGTAGGGAGGCAGTAAGTAATTTCCATGGAGACCTTTACACATTTTCCAAAACTTTCTCCTCAATTAAAAACCTAGAATTGATTTTTTTTAAAGTAGTCATTTTAATCAGTTTTTTTAGTTTTACCTGTATGTTTGTATGTAACTGACTACTTTAGACTCGAATTTGACCCACTTTAAAAGGACAGATTTAATTTAAACTTTGTACGCTTATGAAGACTCCATGACAATACCAACAATAATTTCATGTGTTTTGGCGTGTTTTAGTTTTTTATAAATACATAAATTATTTATTTTGATATTGATAAAAAATAATATTTGTTTAGTTATAATATTATTCAAATGACAATCACACCTTAATTTTATAAGTTATAAAAACTGGCATACAAAATATACGCAGGTCTACAATTCGATAATAATATTGAAAGCGAAACTTTAGCTTTATTGTATCCCAGAGAGCCCTAATTTAATATGGCCCTCGATTTGTTTACAAAGGAAAAAATTTATTCATGAAATTTGTTTTCCTAGAGGCCGACGTTCAAATAGACCTCACAAATAAGTTCCCTAACTTTTATTCCTTTATACAAATACTTCACGTGGTTATTTTGTTGGCCAGCCATGTGGAAACGTTTCCCTTCATTTGTGGCGACGGAATGTTATTTTGGACATGTTTTTGTTTTTAAATGTAACTTGGAAATATGAAAATTTGTAAGTAAATTCACAAAAAAAATCGATGAAAATTTGTAAGAAAATTTGTATATTTTACATAAGTCTCTCTAAAAAATTACTTTAGTTACAACCCAGAAACTTACAACGTTTTCTTGCATTCATCATCATCATCATCAGCTATACGTTCCCACTGCTGGGACGCAAGCTTACTATGAGAGTATTCATTATTTCGGGTATTCATCATATTGCTTGCATTCATTATTAGTAAAATTGATCATACTAATAAAAATTGTTTAAATAAATTTTATATTCATTAAAAAGCTGTAAACATTTCTTACATTCCTTTAATGAAGGTACGTATCCACAAATTTAAAAAATGTAAGGCTTAAACCATTAATTAATCTGATATTATGTAAAACGTCTGCCTTTATATGTTACAGGGACAAAGGCTTCGACGCAAAGGGGTGACCGCAAATTTGCTTTAATCTTAATTAATGGAGCGACTGTTATAAACTATATAGTATGATAGGGATGGATTTATAAGCCTTTGTCTTGTAGGCGTGTGGTAGATGCAAGTCAAAGCTTGAATTAATTTCACATAATTTTCGTTATGTATCTACACATTATGTTTTTTTGGGTAGACTTTTTTTAGAGATTGTTGGTATTTGAAATTAGGATAAAATTGATCAGAGTTCACAACCAAGGATTAATAATAATTATTGATGAAGTTAACCTTCATCGGACTAAAAATTATTTTTAAGTGTCGTTGCAGTTGGCACAAGATGTTTATTTATAAATTTCTTAAAATTTAAGCTTTATAGTCCTGATCGTAATAAACCATATTTTTTATAAAATTATTATTCGCTATTCCGAAAACAATATTATATTTCCATGAATTAATACACTGCTAAAACTTAAATGTGCCTAACTGCTATAAAATTTCCCCAACACACGTTTTTTATTCAATATAAAACTATATTATTCTAATGCAAAAGCACTCTAAACTATAATGAACTAACTACAATAATCATCCCAATAGTGCTATGTAAATAAGTCTCGAAAAGGCGAAGCTTTATCATCACACTTCAAGTGAAGCATTCTCGAACGATAAGCCAACATCGAGTTGGAGAAAAGGAAAAAATTTCCAACGTTTCATTTCGTATCAAGGGAAATTTATGAAAGACTTTATATTACTTTTCTTGAATAGAAATACTATGTGAAAAACGAGCTCATTTTGTAAATCGCGCTTGTTTTGTCTGACTTTCACGAACAGCCAAATTTTGTATGAAAATGTTCGAGATATTACAGTAGGGCAAGTTTTCCTTAAAGGTTAATAGCTATGATTATTTATCACAAGGGCGGAATGATTAACAAGGAGATATTTTTCAGGGCTAACTGAATTTATCTTTCGTTGTATTGAAACAAATATCGCTAGGGTGGTAACGTTTTTGAAAGTAATAAAATGCTCTTAATGAATGTAATATTCACACTATTGCTAATTTGTATCTGTATGTTTATTGTTTAAGATTTATATTATATCTTTATCTTATATTTTTGTTTCATGTCTAAATCTAGATTTAAAAGTGGATATAATATTATGTAGGTATATAAAATGATATATTTAGAAAAATATACCTATGAATACAACGATTGTTGTTTTCTTTTCATATTTAGTAGTATCTTTCTAGCTCTAAGCATAACACAGTGAAAACAGGCTCTACGCAATCAATCAAATACATTAAACAACAAATTAATTACAATATTTATATTCATATAAAAAACACTAAATTATTCAACGTTATGTGTAACATTTGCCAATTTACAAGCCTCCAAACACGCTTCCGGGCCACCATTTCACGTAGGCACCATAGTCATTAACCCAGCTATATTGGCCTTCACATAATATTGCAATTGAGTACAAATTGTCGCTTACGTATTGTCCGTAATATCCTGTCCAAAAGGCTATTTAGCAGCAGCACAGGAAACGACTGTTTATACAGTTTTTAGCTCTATTTTCAATGAACATTATTGGTTTGTTGATTAAATGGCTATTTTGGGATTTTAAATGAAATCCCTAGTTCAATACGGGTTGTTTTTGAGGGATATAGTTTTGTGTGTTGGAATATAACAAAAGAACGAAATAAGCAATTTAATAATGTGTGTAGGCAATATCAGTTTTTACAGCAAAGTCACAGGACATATCTATAGGACATATATATCCTACTAATATTATAAAGCTGAAGAGTTTTTTTGAATGCGCTAATCTAAGAAACTTAAAGTCAGATTTGAAAAATTCTTTCGTTGTTTAATAGCCCATTCATCGAGGAAGGCTATATTATATCATCACGCGACCAACAGGAGCGGAGTCACGCGGATGGAACCGCGGAGCGCAGCTAGTTGTTAATATGATGTTGTTTTTTTAGAGATGATATACGATTCTAAGACTTCACATACTTGTATTTTGCGCAAATGTATTCATTCAATTATTTAATCTGAGGATTTAAACCCTTTATATCACAAGTAAACTGCTAGAGTATATTAATATCAACAAGTAGGTAACTCAGTTACAATCTTTATCCCGACGCAAAACCTAACGAAATCAAACACGAAAATCGTGAATTCTATCAAAAGTAATTCTACAGTAATCATCGTATCAATATTCCATCGTCGAAAAGGTAAAATATACCAAAATAAAAAGGTAAGTATGATATTCGCGAAATAACTTCAATCTCATATATTCCGATCACGTGTACCGTGAAAACATAACCTCGGAGCCTCCGCAGTAAATCTTAGAAAATAACTACTGACTTGCTTGAGCTATTTGCTACGTATCGTAGATAAATACTTGCATCGTGTTATGTTATGCTTTTATATAAGATTCGCTATTTTTCGTTTGATAGGAACCGGGATAGGCAACATTTAAAAAACAATATTATCTCACTGTTTCCTATGTTTAAGCTTGCGCTACTGATGCGATATTATGAAATAAATAAATACATTTATACTTTCCTCTATAATAAATATTTTTAATAATCTATTATTACCAATATTATAAAACTGAAGAGTTTGTTTGTTTGAACCCGCTTAACTCAGAAACTACGGGGCCGATTTGAAAAATATTTCAATGTTATATAGCACATTTAACGAGGAACGCATGGACTATGTGTCATCACACTAAGACCAATAGGATCTGAGCAATGCGGGTAAACCACAGTGTACCGATCCAAAGTTTATTTGTCATAGTGTAAATATAATATGAGTAAACACCCCTCAGGCGATCTTCTCATACGTATTTTAATGTGAATCATTCACGTATCACTGTGGCACATATATCGTTGTTTTGCTAATACGATGCAGATTTGTTGAATGTATGTTTCGTCGTGATACCTGCAGAGGAACGGATATGAGAGTTCTTAGAGGCAAGGCAGCCTTATGCAGATTCGTGTTATGGTCTGTGCTAGTCTTTCCTATGTCTTATTTACCTAGATCCTAAACCAAGAAGATAACTCGATGATGAGAGTTATGATCGCCTATATTCTCTAATTCATTATGACTAAGTATATGGTAATTGTATTTATGGCAATTATTGTAGGCGAATTTTGATAGCCTAATTTAATTTTTTTTGACGTGACAACGTCTTATAATTCGATAGCGCCGGCTGCACGCACGAAAAAACATGACTCATGCGGCGTTACCTCGCTCTGAGGCGTTCCATGTATAGTAGTAGGCTTGAAGTGCAAGCGAGAGCGCGGAACTCAACTTTCGTTAGTAAACCGACTTTACAGACACCCAATTTTTTTTTCTTTGTTGAAAAATAAATAAACAAGAAATCAAATAGCATATTTATCTGTATTAAATATGATGTGGACGGCAAAAATGAGAAAAAAGTATTCGATGTTAGTAAATACAATATTTAGGTCACGAATTCCATTAAACAACAAGTCTAGACTAAACAAGTCTAATAAATACTAAGTTTACCATTTATAGCTAGGGTTGGTATTCCTACATAAATTGACAATAATATGATATGTAAGAACAAAATCTACTTACTGTAAAGTATTCGAAACTATAAATAATAAGTATATAATAGCTTTCCACCTGCGGCTTCGCCCGCGTTTTCAAAGAAAAGCCCATATAGTTCCCGTTCCCGCTGGATTTCCGGGATAAAACCTATCCAAGTTACCCTCTATATGTGTGCTAAATTTCATTGTAATCGGTTCAGTAGTATTTGCGTGAAAGAGTAACAAACATGTGTATGTAACACACATCCATCCTCACAAACTTTCGCATTTATAATATTAGTAGGACTCACTGTGCCCCGCAGTTCTACTAGCGTACAAAAGCATTACTATAGGTACTCAAATTATGTACACTAGCTTAATCTCGAACCAATACGGTACACTAAAGTCTGAGTCTTTAACCATTGGCTAAGCACTATGTTGCATATCCAGTCACACTACATAATATTATAACCAAAAACAAACTATTTCTGCAATAACTTTCATCCAAATAATCCATGGGATATATAATAATTATTACTCGAATTACAAACAAACCATATCATTAGTGCATATAAGATCAAATTTTTCTTCCCCTCTCTGTAAGAAGTTTGATAAACATCAAAGCGTATATAATTACGCCGGCAAGAGAATAAGACCTCCCAGCTAATAAATCATAGTTACTATAATTAATTTTATTGCGCGAACATAACTGTTTTTGTTATTTATGCCCGCTCGTTTCCTTATTCTGGATTTTCCCTGTTTCCCTCTAATTTGTCTTAAAACTTTATTGTTTTTGTGCAAACTGAAGGAAAGAGCTCAGTGACCTGCTTGGCTTGCGTATTCGTCCGAAAATTCAAGAGACGAACGATATAATATTATTTCGCTTATTTATTTGGATAGACGAAACATCTACCTATAATAAAAATGAATCGTAAAATGTATATGTTGGTAAGCGCATATCTCGAGAATGGCTGCACCGATTTCTTTTTTTTTTTTTTAATTCCTTGAAGTATGAGGATGGTTCTTATGGAGAGAAAATGTAAACATAAACCACGTGCGAAGGTAATAACAGTTTACAATACTTTTAATCAAAACACCAATTGGGTTATTTTTATGAAAATACATACAAATATACAGAAATGAAGTTACCAGTTTCTAGGAATATATTTTGTGTATTCATAATTATTGAACATGCATTCACAACGACAAAACGAAAGAACATAAGTATTGAACATGCATTCACAACGACAAAACGAAAGGGAATTTATTGCTGTAGCCCTGTTAAATCTTTACAATTTTTTGTACAAAGCAATTTCTCAAAAATCGGTATTTTTGCGTGTATGATTATAGAACAACTATCATGATAAATAAACTTTTAACATTAAACTAAAGTAATAAAAAGGAAATACAAATTAGATTCACAAAACAGTACTGTACCGCTTTTGATAATAATTCATCGTCCTGTTTGTGGATACTGAAGTGTACCTATCTCTTCTTTGTTTACTTTTCTCATTGAGTTAATATGTACTACGTTGCCTAGTACTAATATTATAAATGCGAAAGTAACTCTGTCTGTCTGTCTGTTACTCAATCACGCCTAAACTACTGAACCAATTTTCATGAAATTTGGTATGGAGATATTTTGATACCCGAGAAAGGACATAGGCTACTTTTTGTCCCGGAAAAATCACGCAATCCAGGAAATCCCACGGGAACGGGAACTATGCGGGTTTTTCTTTGACTGCGCGGGCGAAGCCGCGGGCACACACCTAGTTTTCAATAAATGTAGTATTACTATATTTCACACTTCAAAATAACATTATTCATAAATACCACATAACTACGAAATAATCTACATTCCATAAATTCCTAAAACAATAATTTAATTTTCGCGCCAACTGCTATCTAAATGTAAGTAATTAGTTATGCGAATTGTGTTAACTAATTTAAATAACATATTTAGATAAGCTGTGGAATTGAAAATAAAAGTTAATTTTACGGGACATCAAACTCCGGTCACAATAATTACGCGGGAACAACAATATAATTCGTTTGTAAAGTGTTGTTACAATGTTAATGTATAGACTATTATAGTCCCTGCTTATGTCATTATAAATGAGAAAATGTATGTTTGTTACGCTTTCACGTCTAAACTATTGAACCGATTGTGAAGAAGAATTTCATATAGAGATAGAGTTAATATTTGGAATGCAAAACATGGTCCAGACGAAATATAGGATGGAAATATTTCTGACTTCATTTAAGTTCATTTGATCCTAAGATTCAATCTATCTCTAATACGCTTTCTTAAAGATTGAGAGATATATGTGAAAATATATTATGCTTAATTGTTTACGTAAATACAACATTAAAAATAGTAAAAAGATTCAGTTAAATTTACTTGAAAAAACAAATTACACAAAAACAGTCGTAAAACATAATCATGCTTCATAAATGTTACATCTACGAATCCATTATTTTCCCAAAACGTGGAATTCATTTACAAATATAAAAACATCGCGTAGTATCTACAAAATATTTCATCCAGAATTCCGTTCAAAGCTCAAAGACATTAGGGAGGATTCGACAAAGAAAACACTTAAAATTCTGTCTCAAAGTCGAGAGATCGTTATCACACAGTACTTACTTCATGTAATTGTTTTCAATTCGTGCTCTTATTTTGCTCCTTTAACCTATATTCTTAATGATGGGGAACGATAAATTTTATGGCGTTTAGCTTGCGTTTAGTATCTGCTTGTTACATGGTACTTTTTACGATGTTTTAAGGGCTTCAACGTATAGACTTGTATAGTTTCGGAAGTGAGGACTATTAATGATAAATATACCTAGTTAAAACAAATGGCACGCTTTTATAAGATAAACATATGAAATTATTCAATTGTCACCGTTCCTTGATAAGTCTATAAAGTTTATATTCAATTTGTCGGTTTAAAAATGACTCCGACGAGCGTGTTAGGTTAACTTTTGAACTACTTACCGCACGAGCCAAGCGAGCGAAGCGAGCGAGTCGCGTCAACGGCCGGCCTAAATATTCAAATAGGTAGCGAGGAGCGAAGCGACGAGCGTGTTAGGTTAAAAGTCTAAAGGAGTGGTTTCCATACAAACATACATGTAAAACTAATATTATAACCGTGTTAGAAATGGAAGTATATTTTCATATTAAGTCAAAAAAAACGCAATATTTTCTGTTTAAAATTATTTAATGCTATGTAAATTGTATGCATGTAGCAGTTATCAAGTCTCTAAGCTTAATTAAGAACATAATATATTCAATGGTTTTCAATTATCATACGTTGAATGAATATAATCGAAATTACAAGCTTGTATATAGCTCTAGAAGTCTAGAGTATGTTTGATTTAACTTATAAAACATTATGTGAATTTGAAATTAATTACAAAACAATATATGAATTGACTGACCGGTTGACTTGGTTGGTAGTGACCCTGCATTCCAAGCCAGAGGTCGTGGGTTCTATTCCCACCCGGGGCAAATATTTGTGTGATGAACATAGATGTTTGCTCTGTGTCTGGGTGTTAATTATCTATATAAGTATTTATTTAAAATTATATATGTATGTTTATCAGCCGTCTGGTTTCCATAACACAAGCGGAAGCTTAGTATGGGATCAGATCGTGCCGTGTGTGAAAATTGTCCTGAAATATTCATAAAATTTTATTTTATTTTATAATTTGAAATTAATTACGAAACGACATGTGAATTTGAATAAACTTTTAAAACAAAATGTGTAGCAGGTACGTACACTGTCGAAACCAACTCAAACCTTGCTTGTTGAAGATGATTAAATGCATGGTTTACGATTCTATAAGGGACATACTGCATACAGACCAACATTCATTTATATAATGATTTGTAAATCTACAATACCTATACAATTTAACAATAAATGTTAAAAAATGTTAAATAAACACATATTCTAATCGGTAAACACACAATTCGTGCATCCATTAAAAATCCGTACTCTAAAAATGAATCTTGACGCTAACAAAATTGCGTGCCGGCTAAAAGCGTTTATCGCTCGCCGTCATTTCATTCCCTTGAAAGCCTCCACAGGTGCTAATAATATCAAAAATAGGTCGTGACTACGTTACACAGAGTTAGATATAAAAATACGAACTGGCGTGGTGAATATGAGCTTGATATGCAAAATTGATAGTGGTCTTGCTAGTGTGTGTATGTAGTTTAATGAATGGATTGGTGTGTATTCACAAGGTTGGTTGGTGCCCGCGACGTCGTTATGTTAAGGTTAATTTTTCAATTGTTTTGTGTAAATCTAATTCCGGTTTTGTTTAATGAACGTTAAAATTTAAACTTATAAAGTAAATCGTTCTAAAGTAAATCGTAAAAATTGAATATTTAACATATTATTTATGTGTTGAAAATCTTTTGAAATTCCAGCAAACACTTGAGAAATAAGAATTTAGAAATCATCGATTAATATGAAACATTATTAATTCCAAATCAATTAATTACAATTAAATATGAGTCAACTATATGTATTCTACGATTCTGTAATTATTTCCCTTATTTCAAATTTGGAGCTGTTCTTGATACAATTTTATTACTTTAATTCTATTGTGCTCTCTTCCGTTGTTTTTCCCGTGACGATAAATTAAATAACGGATTTTTCTCAATAGAATAATATAATGCAATCCATTACGATTTAAATGATAAATTTCCATTCTCTTTACACTAGGGTAATCAAGGTATTTCCGTAAATTTCAAAACTCTGAGCGTTGTTTCATTGAAAATCTATTCTATAGGTACAATTTTAACGAACGAATTGAAAGTCCAATATTATCTGTATTATGGATATTTATGTATTTTCTTTATGTTCGACTTTGAGTATATTTTTATTATCTGGATTTGTGTATTATCTTAAATATGGGCTTGTTATACAGATTATTAATAAACCATGATTGAAGAAATTTTAACTGAAATAATTTATTCAGCTATCTTATTCTCAAGATGTTAATGCAAAATTGATTTTTATATGAACATACATATTTAATTAAGCTTTTTAATATCGAAAAAATTGGTTGTCTGTAAAGTCGGTTTACTGACGATAGTTGAACGTGACAACGTCCGATTGTGCTTCTTTGTCGCTCGTTCCGCGCTCTCGCTTGCACATGGAACGCCTCAGAGCGAGGTAACGCCGCATGAGTCATGTTTTTTCGTGCGTGCAGCCGACTCTATCGAATTATAAGACGTTGTCACGTCAAAATGTTTATAAAAATGTCCATATATTATTTTAATAAAACCAAATGTATAAGTTATTTAATCCATGTTAAAATTAATTTAATTAATATACCCGTGTCGTATATCGTCATAATTGACAAATTAATACCAAATTGTCGTATCATATTTAACACCACTTGTATGCAGGTGTACACATATCGGAGTCGCGGGCGGAAGCTAGTAGGTAATAATTATAACAATACGGAATCATATTACAATACAGTAAACTTAGATCATAGTAATTGAATACTAGATAATTTTGCATTGAAAATTGACACTACTAATTATCCTATTCCTAATTAATAGTAAAATGTATAAGGAATTTATAAATTTTATGTGATACCTAGTTGTGTATATTAGCAGAGTTATTTCTGCTCTTTACTTTACTATACATATGTAATATTAGTACCATAAAAGCTTTGCTCCATTTAATTAACGACTTCAAAATGATAAGGGCGTTCCGGGTAGGAATGACTTATAATGAAATAAGAAATAACTTCTTCAATACCTATTATTAGAAGTTCAATCAATATTATTAATAATATTATAGGTGGGGTTAACTAGTGAAACCTGTAAACGTGCTATTATTACTTTTATTTACTACTATTATTTACTTCTTCTTTTATTTACTATTATATACTTCTTAAAATAAAAACGTACCAACCCACGCATTTAATACAAAAGCATATACAAATCAACAAAAATAATAATTTATCGACCAATTTTGCATAATTCAAGATAACTTAGTTGAAAATAGACGCAAAGCATATTCGGGGCCAAATAATTTCAAGCTACGGTCTACACTACAAAATATTTAATATTGCACGCGCAAAAACTAAATGCAACGTAGCAAATTTCTGATATGAAATTCCTTGAAACTTTACTAGAGTTTCTTCGAAATATAGAAAATGTTTACCGAAATAGTTTTTGGTATCAGGCGTTTTATACATTCCAATGTTATCGATTTCTTTCTTATTTCACCAATTTAGTTATTTTATATAACGTTAAACATTATTTCTATAAGATAAGGTTTCGTAAGGCTAGCTTAGTTATTATTCTGTGATAAGTAGTTAAGTAGATATTCTTTTTTCAGACAGTATTCGTAAACATGAAAAAATTTAAGTTTATAAGCAATATGCATTCACGAGTCTCGCAGATTTTACATGCGTAAAAATGTTAACAAATCTGTATTTACTAAATGAACTATGCTAATAATAACAATCCTATAAAATACTTATATAATTTAAATAAAATGTCAGTATGATAATATTATGTTACTTTACTTCAATTGTGTTGAAAATAAGACAATATGTAACATGATAGCACACAATAGTTTGAGATATTCAGAAAATGGTAGAATTTTTCTTATTTTCCCTTTATGGAACGTTCAAACAACTTTCTGTGTTTTATTTTTTCTCAAAACGCTATTAAATCTAACAATAGAAATAATTGATACAATTAAAATTCGCGTTCAAATCCCAAAATAGGAACGAGTACATAAAAACACAACACAATAGTCTATAAAAATAAAATATGACGAAACACGAGGCACTTTTGTCCTTGAAAAAATAAACACGTTCTCTTTAAGTGCCTGTCGCCATACTACGTCTAAAATATTCAATCTCAAAAGACAAGACCGTGTATGTGAATTTTTTGCAACTTCAATAAAAATTCCGGCGGCAATCTGTAGGGAGACGATGCCGCAACAAAATGGTTTAAATTTTTTTCAAAATGATTGTGTATTGAATATTAAAATGATTATTAAAGAATTTTGTTAAAATTATAAGTTGATGTATGATGTTGATGAGTGTATAGATTTAATTTCAGTCTTATTGACATTGTAATCAGCGGCTTGGTCAAGTCTTGTCGATTTAATTTATCCTTTGGTACATGGGTTCGAATACAGATGAAATCATTATGGTATTAATTGTTTGTTATTTTCTTCGTCACCTAAATTTACATTAGGATAGGCCCTTACCCTTCCTAGGCCTATATTAGGTAATTTTTAGGGAAAACTCTGTATCGCGTCTGACGATAATAGTGAAGGTAATTTTTAACATAAAACGTTCCATTTTTTTCCTTTAACTATATAATTGAAAATATTTTTTTTATGTACAAGAAATAATGTAATGTCATCGATTTAAGAAATATATCGATTGACCTAGAATGTCTGGTTTATATTATTGTCTTAGTAACTTAGTACTTAGAACTTAATAACATAGAGACGCCAAGTAAATCATGTTACTGAAAGATCATTATTTATTCCTACTATCTTATTCCTATTATCGTATATTACGATTATTGAGCCTTACAAAAAAAGTTTGCCTTTCGTAAATAATTTTTCTTCATATTATAGTACGGCGCGAGCTAAAATGCCGATTTATGAATAAAAATATAGAATTTTAATACATTTTGGTGTATAGGGAACCAAATTCTCGTATGTTTCATTATATAGGTGATTCGTGAAGGCTTTTTAAAAGAATAAGGTAAAGAAAGCAAATGAAAGCTACACGTGAAAGGCAGGCTTATCTTTTTAGACGTCCTTCCATTACACTGTAATGTTATTTTAAGATTTTTTTGTATGAAATATATTATATTTTAATTGGCTTCAATTAATACATAGTATTTTAGTTTGATCTGATTTTTTTCATATAAGTTACGGAAAAAATTTATATCAATTCGTTATTATTCTGAATATATTTTGTTATTGTTTAGAAATAATTGTGGTACCTATCTTTAGTGTTTTAAAGTACATTTACACAATGATATTCAATGTTGAATTAATAATAATTTCATATTTCTATCTGCTAGTTTAACCTTATTTATTCGTATTTCGGTGTAAAAGTGCCGCATTGCTTCCGTACTCTTTCAACTAACGAAACTTATTCGAAGCAGCGAGAGAACCAAAAAGAATTGTACAAGTTGTAAGTGTTAAGCCTGTTTCATAGATAGGCGGAGCGATAAGCGGCGCGGAAGCGATTAAATGATAATATCTTCACGTTTGTAGGAGAATATGGTTTAAGGTATCTGTAATAATTATATGCATTTATTAAGTATACGAACAAAAAAATCAGACTTGTTTTATTTATGCAGCATAAGAATTAAGAATAAGAAATTGTTGTGCTATTAATTTCGTTTGTAATGAAATTTTCATGTGCTTATATTGTTCACTAGCTTCCGCCCGCGACTCCGTCCGCGCGGATGTCGGTCTTCGCGTGGATGGTTATTTCTCCATTTTGAGTACCTCTGTCAATAACATCTTATAAATATCTATTGGACCCAATTCCCAAATACGGCTAGGCCTATAATAATACGCAACGTGTGTTCGCGGTTCTACGGAACAACGTCTATGGATAAAACTGAAAAATTAAGATTAATTTTTTTCTACGTATTTTTCCAGGATAAAAAGTATCCTATTTTACGCCCAGGATAATAAGGTATAATTATACCCAGTTTCATCGAAATCGAACCGCTAGTTTTCACGTGATGCCTTCACATACAGACAGACAGACAGACAGACAGACAGACAGACAGACAAAATTTTTTTTAATCACTTATTTGGGTTTGGTATCGATCCAGTAACACCCTCTGCTATTTATTTTTTCAATATTTTCAATGTACAGAATTGACCCTTCTACAGATTTATTATATGTATAGATTTGGCAGTAGTTTATTTCTTTCTTAAGTATTTTTAGTTGTAGTATATATTTATACATAACAATATATTGTATAAAAACACTCTATAAAGAATAAATCTATGGCTGTATAAGTACAATAATTAAACAAATCATTATAGGACATATATTTGGACATTGGAATCGCTGAACCTAAGCCTATGAACACACTCTAACTTGGTTTTTATTTAAAGGGGTGTGGTCGGGTTTAAAGTAGTTTTGGACTTTAACGTTGTTTGGAGTTTTTATACAATTTATGTACCTATACATAGGTATTTCTTTTTCTATATTCGGCCTTAGATTCTAATATTATTGTTTACAAATCTTTTGATAAGGTTATGATTAATAAGTAAGTACACTCATGCTAATAAACACGTCATGACTTAATGATGAAATGTATGAAAAATAGTTTAATAATTACTTACTACAAAATATTGTGTCTAATCTCTTCTTTTAAAAACAATCTTATCTTAAACAACTTAGTCTTTAATACCTAAATAAATTTAACCCCTTACCTTTACCATCTTCATGCCAATTATCTTAAAAACCCTCTAAAGACAAAACTTCGTAGACTGCAAATATTTAATTAAACACACTCCAAAATTACTTTTACTTGTATCTGATAAGACGGTTTCAAGAAACACGAATTTTCTTATCCAAAATCTTTCTCACCTTAAAGTTTCTGATTAAAATCTCTTTTGGATGTGAAATATAAAACATAACCTATATGGAATAGTTAAATGATAAATTATCGCGATTTAAATTTTTTCTCCTAATGTCACTGATATCTCCCATAGAATACCTACCTGCAAAAAACTTTATGATATTATTAAACATTTTTATTATTAGCGGTCCGCCCCGGTTCGCCCGTGTTACTTGTTTACGTTTTCTCTCCGTAAGAATCATCCTGGCACTTCAAGGAACATTATAAAAAAAAAATTAACAAAATCGGTTCAGCCGTTTTCGAGTTATGCGCTTAACAACACATTTTGTGATTTATTTTTATATTATACAATACCTATAGATAAGATTTATCGTTTTTATTGACACAGAACAATTAAATATCATTTTTAATTAAAGGGATCTCTCAAGTTACAACTAATCGAGATAGACCTCGGAAAAATACAATAAATCTTACATTAAACAAGTTCCTTGATCGTTTATCTAAAATCAACCAATATACTAATGATGCCATTTCAATAACCGATAATTAGTACTTAACTCAAGTATTACCAATTAATTCAATTGCTCTTTGCAGACCACTGGTCTGAACTGCTGTTTAGTTAATGATTCGTTATGCTTCATTTGATATAAAACGAAAATCATTTTGTTCCCAACAAATCGGAAAGTAGCTGAAAGTTACGATTTTGCAAAATTACTAACGAAATAAATTTATGCGTTACCCTGATTACACGTGTAGAAATATAAAATTCTTCCTTGATTTTTATGTGTGTGTGTTATGTTTACTTTTTTACAACGGCTTTGTTTATTATTTTGTTATTATATTACTTACACTTATTCTAAATATAGGTAATCATAGTTAGACATTCGTAATAATCATCATTTCAAATTTTAACTTATCAGTTTGCTAATCAGTCACTACCTAAAACTACTACTACTTACCTGTAAAAGAATACTTACTAATTTAGTATATACTGTTATATAAATGAATTTAAAATCCACCTCGTATCAGTCTAAATTATTCCCTATAACTGCTACCATATAACTATAAAATAATACTAACTATAAACTGTTTTACAACTGTTTACGGCTTCGCCCGTGGTACATATTTCGCAATTAAATGTAGCCTATGGTCTTTCTTTGGTTTAAAGATTGTCTGTGCCAAATTTCATCAAAATCGGTCTAGTAGTTTATGCGTGAAAACAATACATACATGCAAACCTTTCCTCTTTATAATATTAGATTGAAATCCACTAGTATCAGTCCAAATTATTCTATTGAAACATCACACTGAATTTGATTCTATTATAATCTAGTTAAGTTCTGAATACAACGTGCCCTGTCTCGAACAATTTTCGTCTCTGGTTTTATCTGATCGGTTTTAGAGCATTATTTCGCTTGTCCATTTCTATCTTTAAATAGAGGAATTGAATTATCCAACTATGATATTTGAAGTGAAACTTCTTTATCGGGGTTGGAAAAAAATTTAGTGTAACATTTTTTCGTTACGCGTGACTTTTTTCCGTTACGCGCCATCTTTTTCTTATCCCTATCATGCGTGATTCGACGTATTTATATAAAGTTGCATATATAGTAAATTATTTTTTGAATAGTAAGGTCATACAGAAGTTTCACTTCTTACGTGTGTACACTAGTACACGCACACATTTTTTTAATTATATTTCCTAGTTTTATATCATATAGCAGCATTATTTCCAGCGTAGGAAAGTGATTGTGCTAGACGAACTATCTCTCTGTCACGCTCTGTCATTTATCTACTCTGGAAACAATTATACAGACTACATGGTACAGGAGCTGATACGTTAATTCATAACAATACAAAAGGATACATTGTTGCAACGTTATTCAATAGAAATTCTAAATTGAAACGTCAATTCAATAGTTCTAAATGAAATCAAACAGCTGAGCAACTTATTTACTCTTGACTTACAAGATTTATTATGTAAACGTCGCAGGACTTTCTTTGTGTCACAGTGTAGTTCCTTTTGTGTGGTCCAAGCGATGGACTGACGGGTTTCATGGAGTTATAAGTGCGTTATTTAAAGAGCAATTTCGTTTGAAATTCTATAGAACTCTACGTATTATATTACACTTTATTTAAATCTGATATTTGTAGTACCTATGTATGGTGTGCGTTTGTAGTATTCACAGAACAGAATACATGTAGTGTATTTATAAATCTATTTATTTCCTATAACAAATTATGAGCTAGTCTAGTAGTGATTATTTACAGACATTTAGGTGATTTAGACTTTTATATATGAGAGACTTTTGTTTGCAAGAAAAACGGAATTATAGTCGCTAAAGCTTACAACTTGTATATCTAAGAAACTGCAGAACAGTTTAAATTGCTTTTTCAGACACAGTGTCTATCCTCAGTACTAACAACAGTTCGCTCGCAATATTAGACCAGGATCAAGTTTAAACGGTTTTCGCAAGAAAACAAAGAATTCCTCTACTTTGCATAATATTGAAATGACATTAAGAAATTGTGTAACTTTCTACTAAGAACTAATTTACTGGACAGATGCTTTGAAATAATATCTATTAAAAGTGTATTTTTCTTCTGTTTGAATTGTTATTTTTTTCGATTAAGTCCATAGGTTACGACTTTATTTCCAGGAAAGAAGAAAAAGAGCAAGTTTGCATTACCTATACATGATTCAATTAAAATTCTACTCATTATAATATTAAGTTTGTAGTATGTTCATGTCAATCGTGTACTGCAATAAAATGAAAGACGTGCGATCTTAGACTGTATATTTTATCAAATGATAAGTTTTTCAATGTGTGTACTCACTGCGGTTTCATAATATTATACACCTGTCCTAATCAATACATTATTGACTTAGAGATTATCGAAAAAAATTCAATCCCGACAAAGATAAGTCAATAACACCAAAAAGGATATCTGATGGGCCCTCTACACAATTGGCAGCGTTGGCCCAACAATTAATAGTCGTCGATGTTTACCGCCATTACGGCGATTATGAAAAAACTTCAATGACGGTCGATCATAGATATATAAGACCCTCTTCACTATCGTGATTGCTTGTACTCGCCCAACGCTGCCCATTGTGAAGAGGGCCTTGAAGTTCATTAAATTAGTATTTAGCTGTTCTTCACGTCAGATTACAACACAATGAGCCACTATGAGCCGTCAGGGAACCCGATAAAGCGGCTGTAATAAGGGATGTAGCATGTTAATATTCGATATTACATGTTATTAATTTTTAAGCTTTTGTAATTTACGCCGCGTCTGATTTTTACGTTGTTACGTTGTTGGATCGGAGCAGAATGTAATATGCCGTGATTTTTCTTTATAGAATCTCGTTGATATTTCGATAATATGTTAAACATTGTAGTGCAAATTAAGTATACATTGATAGACTGATTATCTATAAGTACTAATATTATAAAGCTGAAGTGTTTGTTTGTTTCTTTGTTTGAACGCGCTAATCTCGGAAACTACTGGTCTGATTTGAAAAATCTTTCGGTGTTAGATAGCCTATTCATTGAAGAAGGCTATTGGCCATATATCAATCTCGCTAATACCAACAGGAGCGGAGCACTGGGGGTAAAACCGCGGAGCACAGCTAGTCGTTAAATAAAGGGTGATGGAGGAAAACTAATTTCTAATCAAGGTTATGTTTTAAGTTCCAATGTGCCACGAGGCAAATTATTTTCATAAATATTATCATCACGGATTTCCTTCGAGTTTCCTGTTATTGTTAGTTATTATATTTCCATTAACAACGGAATTTTACTGTGATAATGTTGTAGAGTATTTAAATTAATGAAACACCATTTATTTACTCCAAGTGCTTAAAATATAATAATGTACAAAACATTACAATGTAGAGTGTAGAGTCTCTCTATACTTTATGTAAGACTAGGTTTCCGACCGCGGCTTCGCCCGCGCAGTCAAAGAAAAACCCGCATAGTTCCCGTTTCCGTGGGATTTCCGGGATTGTGTCATTTTACCGGGATAAAAATTAGCCTATGTCCTTACTCGGGTATCAAAATATCTCTATACCAAATTTCATGAAAATTGGTTCAGTAGTTTAGGCGTGATTGAGTAACAGACAGACAGACAGAGTTACTTTCGCATTTATAATATAAAGTATAGATTAGCTGTGTTGTACTAATAATGCAGTGTTGCTGCATTCAATATTATATTATACTACATTTTAATTATATACTGCAATACAATAACAGAATTCACTAGTATTCTATTTCACTCACAACAATATTATATTTCATGAAATAAAAAAACTTATAAAAAAGTTCACAATTTTAGTGTAGAAGTCACCTTCCAATACATGTTGCGCAATCAAATCACTAATAATTATTTATTTATTTATTCATGAATACTTTTTTGCTCTTAGAATCATTACAATAAGACTTAATCTATACATTACAACAATTGGCGGTCTTATCGCTATGCAGCGATTTCTTCCAGACAACCGGATGTACGGAGAGAAATTAAATTAGAGGAAAGGTGAAGGGTAGAGTATACATATATATTTATAAAAGAAATAAAACAAATAAATATAAGACTAAATAAATTACCTGCGTAAATATATATCCATATAATATATAATAGATACAATATATATTCGCAATCAAATAAGATTATGTTACGTAACAATAGTATAATATTCATACACATACTTAATATAAATAATTTATATTCTGTGCTTAATATAAATGATTATTATTAGTGAATTAATTATATTTAGTAAACCTCGCACAAACAAGATAGGAAATAAAATAAACTCATTTAAACAGTTACCAAAAAAATGTATAGATTAGCGCATAACTCCGCTTGTAACCCGAGGTCGTTAAAGTGCCTGAAAGTTTTCTAATTAGGCAGTGGACATTAATCTTCTTGACGGGGATCGCTGTGACTGGCACGGTGCCGAATTATCGTAATCACCTACCGATTTGTATCGAGCTAACTAGCTGGAGGATATGGCTTTACCTGCGTAAGTAGATGTGCCATGCTATATTCTTTGCCATATTGCGTTTATCAGATCGACTATTTTACGAGACACAAACAGTTATACATGATCCAGATATACAAACCTTCACATGTATAATTTATTTATTTAAAATCGAATATACATAACAGATCACGATATTGTAAATTACATTAATTTCAGGAGCAGATCGCAACCCAACAAAATGTGTACAATTATTATACATTGCGATACAGTTTACAGTTATGTAGATAAAGGTATTATTCATGTTTTAAAATTTAATAATGCAAAATGAGAAAAATAACGTCTATTCAAGCCGTTGGGCACGGCTGTGTTTGGGTTAAAAACTAAGAAAAATCTTATCAGTCAGGAATGTAGAATGGTGAAAGAATTTTCCTTATTCGCAATGACGCGACAAGAAGAAAATTGTTCCTCTTTATAATATTATTTGACACTAACTTCAGACCGTGTCTTCTGTCGCGAAAAAATTTGTTTTCGTGCCAAATTTCAGCGAGATACGACTAACGTTTTTGAGTGAAGGAGGTTCATACATGCATACATCGAAACATAATTTCTCATTTATGTATTACTAGATTACCGCCCGCGGATTCGCCCGCTTTCTCTAAAACGATTTGAGATTTAAACTATCCTATCTCTCAAGTTGGATCGAACTGCACATGGTGTGCGAATTTTATTATAATCGGTTAAGTGGTTTAGGAGTCCATTGAGGACAAACATTGTGACACGAGATTTATATATATTAAGACTAGCATTCCACCCGCGGCTTCCTCCGCGCAGTCAAAGAAAAACCCGCATGGTTCCCGTTCCCGTGGGTTTTCCGAGATTGCGTCATTTTCCCGGGATAAAAAGTAGCATATGTCCTGTCTCGGGTATCAAAATATCTCTATACCAAATTTCATGCAAATTGGTTCAGTAGTTAAGGCGTGATTGAGTAATAGACAGACAGACAGAGTTACTTTCGCATTTATAATATTAGTATGGATAATAGTATCTAGTACTAAAACTTTGAAGACGTCTTTGTTTCATTTCATATTCAAAGATAATTAAATTTCCTAATTTAATGGACAAACGTAAAAAGTGCAGATACTATTTCACATTAGTACTCTGTCTGTCTGTGTTATTTAATCTCTTAGTTTAATCTAAAATGTGATTGTCTCTTTAATTTTTGTATCTCACTCAAAATTGGAAAATATTTTTTATTGTTATACCTTTATTTTTAAGTTTCTATTCGAAGATTTTTTTATCAAATACTTAATCTTTGCAAAATATCTCACAATTTGATTTATTCAATCATATTATTTACTTACCTATTGATAAAAGAAATCAATTATTTACTTTTATATGTAATTATTACAATAAACAAACAATATTTCTGTGCCTCCAGTGAATAAGGGAGTAAGACGAGTTATTCCCTTTGGTTTTTATTGCACCATTGGATTCAGCTCGTCAAAATACACAACATATCAAAAGGTCATATCTCTAGCTGCATCCTAACCCAGTTTTTCGAATGACCCAAACGGTATAAGTAGGGTGTGATAAACGGTATAAGTTACCTTATCCATCATTTTAGGCAATCGCAAAGGAACTATTCGTCTCGAGTCAAAATAACCCACGAACACAAAGACATATGTGTAGTTATACTTTTTGAATAAAGACTTAATTCATTTTGTACCATCCGTGCTTAACACTATTTTAGTATAAACGCAGTTGTGTCATTTTTCTAACATGAGCATAAAGGAACAACTCTTAGTGTCATTGGTTCAAGTGACGACATGAGACAATTGGTCTATTTGAATACTGCACGGAAACAACGGACACTATTCCTTTTTGCTTAATAATATTTTTCAATCTTTTTTTATTTATCAGTTAACTTGGGTTACTAATAATATTTCTATGGAAATTAACTATTTTTTGCAATAGATATTTAAAAATACAGTTTTAATTAACACATTAAGTGCTAATATTATACTCTTTGTTTATATAAATACAGAACGATAGTTGAATCATCTAAAAAAAGCCAGCAAAAATGTTAAACTTATATTTTCTTCTTATATTTGGGTAAGTTTTATAAAAAATAACTAGTTTTTAATCTTTTTTTTAATTTAATCTAACTAAAATAATACTATAATTATAGTCGCATAGAAAAAATTTTTATAACCAGTCTTGACAATTATTATGAATATTGTACTCTCATATAGCGTTTTAGCCACTGTAATTTGGTGATTTGCCTTTTTTATAGGAAAAAAAATCCGCAATATCGATACTTTTTTGGCCCTGCATTATCGTTAACATATTATGGATACTCTGGTACCACATATTTTGAAAAAATTGGGATATTGTCAAAATTCTAGTCTTGTATTTGTCAAGATACTTCAAAGTGCGTGCCACTTGCACTCGTATTTGCATCCAAGGCACCTTCAAATGTGTGCTTAATTTTTTTCATAAAATCTTTGCGGCTCGTTGTATTTTCTTTATTTATCTATATTATGTTGATATTATATGATATAGAAATTTTTGAAATTCCATATTTGCCGTAAAGTATCGCCACTATCTTTCGAGCTTCTCTTATCTCTTTATAGTGCTTGTATCCTCAATGTATAACCACCATGACATATATATTCGGTTTTTCTCCGGACAACATCTTTAGCTACCCAATCCTCTTGCTTGGAGTCCAAATCCAGCGGAAGACAATAATCGTCATTTACTAAAATTGAAGGTTTTTCGTCCTAGTATTAAAGTTTTCTGGATCCTATTTTACACTCAATATAATGTATATAATACTCTATCATGTAAAACGTGACTTGGAAAAAAAATATTCATATAATCATCTTCATCACAAAATAAAAAATTTGAAACAATCGTAAAAAATACGAAAAGCCCAATTATACGTCAAAATGACGTACAACATCCTCTTTACTATAAAATGGCGGAATTTACCGGGATGAACCAACTATGTACTGCTAGGTCTCGACGGCTAATGAGTTGGTTCTGGATTTCGAAGCGATTCGATGGTAAATATAGACAAAGACAAAGATATTTCGCCGCGGTGTACGTCAAATTTACGTAGATTGGACTTCTAGGGTTAAATGCATATAAACACCTAAATGTTATTTTGTTTTTATTATATCTAATAACGATAAAAAAATCCGTTGATTTTATTCGTTTTTCAAGCTACGTGCATGGTTGTTCCACTAAAAGGTCTCAATTGAGTCATAAAGTACACAAATTTCAAGCATAATAAGTCGCATCATTTCTATAAAACCAAAGCTGGCAATAATATAAGTCGTGTTATGTGATTATGAACATAGTGCATTAGGGCATAAGTCGTTATATTGCAAAGAGCAAAAAAAAAATTATGTGAATACATTGAGTTATTCCATGAAGTACTCGTTCATAAGGCCACAACTACAAAAAAACACGAAAAAAGTATATTTATGGGGTTGTTACAATATGTGTTCATATGTAAAACTAAAGTCTAACATCATATCTTACCCATACAAGCTTAAAAATTTGAAGTTATAAAGATTTAGTATTGATATATAGTTTTTTGTCTCTCCTGAAAAGTGCTGTTTTTGAGTTATTCCCTTATTCACTGGAGGCACAGATTTATTCCTAGTTTGATGTACTTTCGTTAAGGGCAAACGAATTGTGTGGGATTTTCCGCCATCGCTGTCTGCGCCAGAAAAGGTCCTTATTAGTGGAGACGCCTCTCATGATATCGATTCGTTCAATTAATTTATATATTATAATGTTTATTATATATTACTAATAATATTAGAAAGAGGAAAGGTTTGTATGTATGTATAGTATTCACGCATAAACTACTGAACCGATTACAATGAAATTTAGCACACATATAGATGGTAACTTGGATTAACACATAGGATAGGTTTTATCCCGGAAATCCCACGGGAATGGGAACTATGCGGGTTTTCCTTTGAAAACGCGGGCGAAGCCGCAGGCTGAAATCTAGTTGTTAATATACGTGTAATACGAAAAAGAAGTAAAACATAGCTACAAGGCATTTGTAAAGTATCTTATGACTTTCTGCTATACTTTTACTAAAAAAAAGTTTTTAACCTCAAAAACAAATTCATAAAAAGTTTTATTTATTCTTACTTATGTATAAATGTGTAAAGACTTATGTCTGTATGTTGCAACGTAAATGTGAGACGAAAGACTTTATAGGGTTCCATCTTTATAGAATGTTGGTAGAGATGTTTCTTAGTTGTGTTTTCTTATATGTATTTCACTCTAAATAGTACTTCTAAAATAAGAACTGAAAAATCTCAATAAGTACTCCAATTTTTATCAAAACAATCATCCAATGACACTCCAAAACACGACCTTCATAAAATCCATACCTATGACAAAATATCTACAATATTTCTCTCAACAATATTGAACAATAGCAATGCACCATGACACTGAACATTACTTAATCCCGTTACCCTTCCCTGAAAGCATTGTCATCTCAATCATCAATTAAGACCCTTGAAAATAGATAATGTTGCCATCCTGCAAAATAATAATCGAGGCAGAAAGAGCATATACGTCATATTTATCATTATTTCGTACACTCGTATTACTACAGCATAGCTAGAATTTATACAACGCTATGTAGGTCATAATAATATGTCGCATGTCCTTTTTGTTGTATAACCTATATTAGTGTAAAGTTTCATCCAAATCCATTCAGTACTTTTTTAACCGACTTCAAAAAAAAGGAGGAGGTTATCAATTCGGCCGGTATATTTTTTTTTTTTTTTTTTTTTTATGTATGTACACCGATTACTCCGAGGTTTCTGAACCGATTTACGTGATTCTTTTTTTGTTCGATGCAGGATGGTGTCGAATTGGTCCCATAAAAATTTTATTCGGCTAGGCCCAGTAGTTTTTATTTTATGAGCATTTTTGTCTGTACTCGATGACTTAATTGGAATGTAGCAAGTAACTTTGATTCACTTCCCGGTAACCGATTGAGCTGAAATTTTGTATAAGTGTGTAAATTGGATAGCGATGAAACATTATCATGACATAGAGCTGATTTGATGATGGAATCGGAAGGTGGCCATAGGAACTCAGTAATATATTGACTCAACTTTATCGAGTTTGGGCTCGTTTGATTCGTGTTGAAAATTACACTAATAAAAAGTATTAAATAAAATTAACTGCGTTAAAAACAACCGACTTCAAAAACGGAAAAGTAAAAAATAAAAAAGATTTGATATTATTAATTGCTACATATTATTTAGATGTGCTATTTATTAAATAGGTTTGAAGTCGGTGCCAAACACTAAGCACTTAGTATTAAGCCCGTGCACCGACATCAAACCTATTTAATAAATAGCACATCTAAATAATATGTAGCAATTAATAATATCAAATCTTTTTTATTTTTTACTTTTCCGTTTTTGAAGTCGGTTGTTTTTAACGCAGTTAATTTTATTAACCAATTCTTTATAACATTAGTGTATATTAATATAGATATATCATATAAAAATTCGACAATCGCGGGCCTTGAGTGCGGGGACCGAATCGAGAAATTCCGTAACGAAAATCCTCACGCTCCCCCACTCTGACGGGCGGAGATGTGGAGGAAGGAAGGTGGAATTCCTCCATTGAAAAAGGGAGAATTCACGACCAGTCTACTCGACTGGCCGCCCGTTAAAGCCCCAATGGATGATGTCGGAAAGTTATACATATACCTAGCTCTGTAACGAAAAAATTTCGCTTGCGCGATTCAGAGCGAGGTGTCACCACGAGTCGCTACAAAGGCATAACATTAATGCAATAGCTTTACCGCGGCAGTCCCCGAGTGCCACACGTTGTTTTTTTTTTATTTAGAAAGAGAATATAAGAAAATTAATTGCTCGTGCATAGCACTAAATCAATATTAGATCATATTTTTATTCCCAGATTTTTGATGACGGTATAATATACTAACAATTTTTTTTTATAAAATTTTCCATCGGCGGTTTATGCTCTCACGGCCAATGACCTATTATACTAATAGACGCGGCATACGCCAACATCATTGCACTAAAAAACAGCGTAATTAATACATACCTACTTACTAACGCATTATCACCAATACAGTTGTTCTCTCTTTCACTCTCACGCACGAGACATAATACATGTCTCACTCATGTACTTCGTAATAACAACTGCCGATTAAAATACAAAAAGAACGTCCAGCCACGACGCTGAATGGTGCGTGACTAAGTGAAACTCGGGCACTTACCTGAGTTTTTTCTTGCCAAAATAGAGAGCGGGTAACGTATCTAGCTCTTTTATATATCATAGCTCACGGCACATATTGAATACCTTTGTCTTGTGACTATGGAAAAAGTGCTAGAATATTTTACTGGCATTTTCTCTTCACGATTCTAAGAAACGATAACAATGTCTAGAATACGTGTCGTATGAAAATAATTTTCTTTATTATTTTTATGGTTCGATGTGTGATTTGGAAATGCTGATATTATAAAAAAATGTGTGTAAATGCTTGGAAAAATCATGTAAAAGTTATGTAAAAAATATTAATACTATATTTTTTAATCCTATGTTTATTACACAATGTCGGATTAATATATATGTTTAATTTGTTTGTATTGTTAAATTTAATTTGTAAATATGTAATAAGAATTTTTTTTAGGCTTTCTTGTTTTAAAACGATTTCGGTGAAAAACAACTTAACAAACATTAAGAAAGTGATAATGGACACTCTTATAATAAAGGACTAAGAAATTGAGGTTAACATAAAATATTAATTTTGTAGGCTAGATTGTAATTAATTTATGGTGCTCATCTATACTATATACTATAAATATTATAAAGCTGATGAGTTCGTTTGTTTGTTTGTTTGAACGCGGGAACTCAGGAAAATTTCAAAAATTATTTCGGTGTTAGATAGCCCATTTATCGAGGAAGGTTATAGGCTATTACAGATACTATATCATCACCCTAAAACCCGACAGGAGCGGGGCAATGCAGGTGAAACCGCGGGGTACAGCTAGTTTGTTAATAAAAAATTAGAGAGTCGAATACGATAATATATTTTATATAATACACGATCATCGTGAACATATAGTATTATTATCGTATACGGAAATTGGCACCGCTCTTACCTTGCAGTGCACGTAAACCCACTCGAGCCTGATCACTCGCTAACTGTGCTTTTCACATGCAAATTCTAAATTTATTTATTTGTCAAATTAGGTTCATTATACACCTGTTACATTTTTCCACAAATAATTTCCATTCTATATCTAATAACGTTTATAATTCGTAAGCTTTTATAATATTATAAATGAAGAATTTTTGAAACGTAGTAATTTTGAAGGTGGCTACTACGAAACAATCTATAATGGGCAACATAATATCTTCTCTATTGATAAATAACTTCCTCAAGATACTTTTACATTATCTAGATTTTAGAAGATCAAAGCGGCACGAACCAGATATTTGAAGTGAGTATACAACAAAAGTAACTTTTTCACTTTTTAATTTATTATGCGCTACTGCTGTCCACCATACACAGCATTAATTGTCCTAGTCATTTGGGTTGCCTGGCAGAAATCGCTGTCAGCGATAAGGCCGCCCTCTGTACATTGTTAAATAAGTTATTAAGTGTTTTTAATTGTCCTATATGGTGCACAATAAAGAATTTTTCATTCATTTCATTCATTCAAAAGCTCATTCTCATCAATACGTGAAAACAAATAATTTTCAATATCACAGGCCTCATTGCTACGACACTTGCCAAGTGAGTGCCATAAATCTCAGAACAGTTTCATTACGACTTGCAGACACTGCTCTATGAGAGTGGTAGACTTAATAAGCCATTTGCAAACGGAATTCCTGCCTTCGAGGTGCAAAATGGAGACCTGCAGGCAACAGCCACATTTGAATAATACCACGATTCGTTAATACTGTACCGACTTAATTAAATCAGCTCGGTTTTTAGGGTTCTGCTGGTGCCAAATGCCAATTGGGACAAATAATGTTCTGTTTGCAAATCAAGAATCAAATACCTACTTATTTATTAATTATGGACAAAATGAGGACAAAATTTAAACAGTTATTTATTCAATTAGACTTCTTCGAGAAGCACTTTTGAAACGTCACTATAAAATTTTACCATTTAACAAAAATACAGAATCTCAGTAAGTTTGTTATTGTCATAAATACTACATAACTGTCATAGAAAATAAAATACTTTATTACGTACAAAAAAAAACATACACGCGATAGTCTTATCGTATGAGTCTATGATTTATGGAAGCTTATAAGTCGTATGAAGATATTTTTATGCGCTTATATTATTAATCCTTTCTAATATTATAAAAGTGAAAGTTAACAACTAAACAGCTCAACCGATCTGGATGAAATATGGTACAAAGATAGTTTGAGACAATTACAGGAACCAATATAATACAGGAACAGAAATTCGAGTTTTCCTTTGATTACGCGGGCGAAGACGTGGCGGAAAGCTAGCAAAAACAATTTAATAGATTATTACAGAACTTTTTGTTACAATCCTTTTCGCACTTTGTCGGCTTTATTTATAGATAACGAAAGTAAATGAGCAGATCAAATACTAACATACAGTAAGCGACACAAATATATCATAGCGTACCACAATTCAATATTAGTCGATTCCATATTTTATAATTTGGCTAATATTAGATTACGTTGTTACACTCTTACTGTAGAGTGTAGGGTTATATTTTTTGAGCGTTATTATTACAATGTATTAAACCCACGAAATATTGCTTTATAGTCTTTGATCGATTCAAAGGAAATATTTTAAGCCTCTATATTTATAATTATAATACCTGAATATTGAACTGTATTGGACAGAAATATATTATATTACTAGATTACCGCCCGCGGCTTCGCCCGCTTTCTCTAAAACGATTTGAGATTTAAACTTTCCTATCTCTCAAGTTGGATCGAACTGCACATGGTGTGCGAATTTTATTATAATCGGTTAAGTGGTTTAGGAGTCCATTGAGGACAAACATTGTGACACGAGATTTATATATATTAAGATATACCCAATTTTAGTAACTTACCAATTTTAGATTTCTATGACTGCTACAAATTACAATACTGTGGCTGTCTATATTGAAGGAGAGAAACTTTCCTCTTGTTTTGGTTTGTGAACAACAAAGATTTATAACTGTTGTTTTTATAATAGAAACGAAAACTGTTATAAAAGTTTTAAACATTGATTTGATTTAGAATAACAATTAAAAGAGTATCTTATCTCTTCATGAGAAACACCTTTACATTAAATTCTGATAGTGTAACGATTAAAACCATTTCTAAAGAAGTTTTTAAATAAAGTTTACGAGTTATTAAATCAGCCTTAATTAAATAGAAAACAAATGAAATATAAAAAGCTTTACTTGTTAACAAGTTTAATTAAAAAGGCACAAACATAACTCTAGCTTAATTTTCTTCACAAGTTTTAATTTCGACTCGCACCTTGGTTTTGGACGAATCTCGAAGCAAATGTTGCGTAATAAAATCAACTTCCGAAGACGTGACTTGAAATTAAATGCGAAATGAAACCTTATATTATTTTGCCCTGAATACAAATTAGTGTAAATAAAGGATGTGTTAAAAATATGTGAATTCGAAGGGAGACTTTGTAAATTTTGTCACTGCTTAGTAATAATGTAACAAAGGTTCATGGAGTATAATGGACGTTGTAGGTTCGATTTTCAGCTAGGTTTTGTTGTTGTTTTTTTTTTTGTCTTTGTTACCAAAATTCAGTATAACTTTTAGATAATATGATTTAATACGAAATTTAATCAAAGAAGAACTCTATTCTCTTCTGAACTCTACCTCAAGAAAATTATCTACTTTTTATGAAATAAAATAATATATTGTGAACTTGGAAAATCGATAACCAGAATTTTATATTATGTACCTAGATAACTATAATTATCTCTTATATTTCCTACCAAAAGTAATTCTGATCTGTCTGTTTGATTGTAGCTAAATTATTATTAATCACACATGCACGAGAAGTGTTCAATAACCGTAATTCACGAAACAATTTTATTTCATTCCATTATTATTTTTTCAATATCGTAGAATAAACAACTCGAAGCAATATCGTTATGATTACATTCGACATACAATACAATATTTAGCTTCTACATTTGATAATATTTTTTCATCGTAAACGGTCATAAATATTAAAGTACAATTTATTTTGTAGTATGTTTTGTTGGGTTGAGAGGTTAGCATATTTATTTTGTTGTTTTTCATTATATTTAAGAAGGTATATAATATATTAAGTATATAGTTTAAATTCATTTTTATGTAGTAAAATGTAGGCACGACGTTTTTATTTGACCCTTAAAAACTATAATATTTCAAAATTATTACAGTAGTACTTTTTTTTGCAACCAAATATATTTGTTACTAGGTTTCCGCCCGCGGCTTAGCCCGCGCAGTCAAAGAAAAACCCGCATAGTTCCCGTTCCCGTGGGATTTCCGGGATTGCGTCATTTTCCCGGGCTAAAAAGTAGCCTATGTCCTTTCTCGGGTATCAAAATATCTCCATACCAAATTTCATGAAAATTGGTTCAGTAGTTCAGGCGTGATTAAGTAACAGACAGACAGACAGACAGAGTTACTTTCGCATTTATAATATTAGTATGGATCTGTTACTTCAAATTTCATACCTCATTTATGAATGTCGTAAAAATCTCATTATGATGATTGATGAGTTGCAATGAATACGGGAAACACGTCAATAATAATAACATTTTCACGAAAATTACTGTAACATGGAAATTGTATCACACATTTCAAAAGTAATGCAATAATATTGTTATTTACGGGACGAAAGGTAATAAGTTCTTGTTTCCGATGAAATGTTGCGAGGGCACCATTTTGTGTGGTATATGTTATGAGCGTTAGCGGTTATTAAGAAATATTTATATTGCATAAGGGTGCTTTTCCAGCAATGATGTAGCGAGGAAAGTGTTTGTAAATAACCAATAGTTTCGCTTCAAACCGAACGAAGCGATATGATTGGTTAATAACGTTGATAGATGTGATTGACTTGCACTTGTAAGATTGGAAATTTTATGAAAATCTAGAGCTAATTAAATTTGTTGATGTATCACGTACTCTGCGGTAAAATCGAAAAGAGCAAGTACTGTACGAGTACGATATCCGAATAAAGATTGACCTTCATCCATCTGATAACCAAATGAGACGTATTTTTTCATGAAATATAATAATTTATGAACAAATATGTCTATGATTACTTGCGTATTATTTATAATAAATATATTTTTATAATTGCCTTAAAAAAATTTCACGTAGCAAAAACCGCTACCGCTCATAATTTAAAGGCACTTCGAGCGAAATTTATTCATAGAATTCAATTTACTCCAGGTGTGCCTTGACCCTTAACTGGGAATAAACGAGCCTTATTATAGGTGACTTTTGCTTATGTTCCCCCTTTTTGGGTGGCCTACGTGCTTTCGGTTGTTTTCTTTCCCTAATTAGTTTGTACCCGGAACCGCATTTATTATTAAGTAATAACAAGATTGAAAGGATATGTGACAATGAATGTGGCGTATAAGAATTTGGTCTTTTCTAGGGTTTTATTTTACGCGAGTATTATACATTTAGAAATTAAAGACTTTAACGGAACGGGAAAATAATAGAATGAATAAATTGCGTTTAAAATCCGTTAAAAAGTCTTTAATTTCTAAAAGAATTTGGTCATTTAAATGTGGTGCAGTTTTGGCGCAGTTAGTATTTGAGAACTATGTTGGGTAGAGTTGTTTTTATATTAGTCGACATTGTAATAATTTAAGACATAATGTTTTTTTTTATTATATTAAATTTATACTCGCAAACGTAAAATGATTTAAAATAATCAAGGTTTCATTCAAAGATTTAAGAATGACAATTTTAGTATTTTGGATATAGATTAGGTATAGGAAAAATATAGAATAATCTATACTAATATTATAAAGCTGAAGAGTTTGTTTGTTTGTTTGAACGCGCTAATATCAGGAACTACTAGTCCGATTTGAAAAATTCTTTCGGTGTTAGATAGCCCCTTTATCGAGGAACGTTATAAGTTATATAGCATCACGCTAAGACTAACAGGAGCGGAGTTATGCGGGTGAAACCGCGAGGCACAGCTAGTATTGAATAACTGCTGAAATAAACTGAAATACATTAACTTCCAAATAATTTATTAAAATAAAATCCCCATAAAGGAACGAAATATACATCAAACGAGTTAAATAATACATAAACTTCGTGATCAGCCAGTCGTTTCATCACAAAGAAGTTTAAACATGTCTCTAAAACAAAATGTTTGAATCAAGACAATATTCTCCAAGTTTCTGGCTCAAGTTTCTGAAAGTTTCCTCCTGTTCGAATAACTGTCTGTAAAATAGTTTGTATTCCATTGTTTTAGGTTTAACAAAACTTCAATTTCATGTGAATGTGTTATAAGTGCTGTGTTTTGGAAGTTTATTGATGCTTCATATAGTTTTTGGAGTTATGATTGTTTGACTGATAACTGTTTTGATGCAAATTATAACTTTATATAAAGGTCAGATGCTAATTTTCAGCCCTATCGTGACATTTGATCTAAGTAGTTTTTTATAGACCAGATTTTAATAAGTACCTATAAATGACCGCCTCCTTGGTACAGTCGTTGACGCGTGAGCGTAGAACCAAGGGGTCCTGGGTTCGATTCCCGGTGGAGACGAAGAAAAAAAAATGTCTCGGTCTGGCAGGACACAGAAGGCTGATCACTTACTTGTCTCTAAAGAAAATCGATCAGTGAAACAGATGTATGTATGCCCCTTACCCCACATGGGGACATGGGACTTCACTTTTATAAATGGCGAAGATGAAAAAAAGTGTTATGAAATACAATTTTCGAGATACATTTAAAGGGGGACAATAATGTCTCTGATTTCAATTGATTCTAAGCTTAAAGTAATTGGCATGATCTCCCTCTCTTCTAATAGAAACCAATTAGATTGAAATAAAAATCTCTTTGAAATACCAATTAGTCTAAAATAAAACACTATCGGAATATATCAATTAACCAAGCAATCGTATTTTTAACAGAACACTTCATTACACCCAATAAATAATTAAGTATTGAATTGTAGGGACAATCCGATTACCAAGACCGTTTTAATATTTTATTTACTAAGTTGATTGCAAATAAATTTCCCCATGTTCATCCGATTTGTCCACTCAATATAATGAGGATTATTGGAGGTAAAAATATTGCTGTATTTTGTCATGATCTCTTGTTATTTGATCGGAGAGTAATTCGAAATGAGATTTCGTTATATAGTTGTTTTGCCCGCAGTGCTGCTTGTGTGAAAAGTAATATTCTTCATTTTTGTTCATGTACTTTGTTTACCTGGAATGTGAAATTATGTTTTTGTAAGTATAATTTTATAATACAGTAGGATAGATTACGATTGTGGTATATGCAAATAACAATATACTATATGATTATGTGTTACATACCTAATATTTTAATACTTACACATGAAGAGTGTTAACATAATATGTATATAAAAAAATGCTCTATAATATATAAAAAGATGCTCGTAATGGTATATTTCATATCTTGTCCCAGTAATCTAACAAAAATCGGCTAGCAAATAATCCTTTATATATTCATATACCCAGTACCCACCTACCTATTATACACAGAATGACCTACGACCAACATTGTATCCGCTAGCAATAAAACGGACACAATAAGTCTGAATCTTTTTAAGTTTATGGACAATCGATAGAGCGTGAAGACGGTCTGTCTGTGGATCATAAATTTAAATTTACAACCAGTAAAATTCACCACTCCTTTACACATCTATTTTGGAATCATAAAAATTTATCACACTATAAAGGAATTGTTCCGCGTTATTTTATTTGAACGATAATCATTTAATAAATAATCAGGTAATAAGACGTCAAAAATCGCTACATAGTATAAAACAAAGTCACCTTTTCTGTCCCTATGTCACCATGTATATGCTTAAATATTTAAAACTACGCAACGGATTTTAAAAGATAGAGTGATTCAAGAGGAAGCTTTTGGTATATAGTTTATTAGGTTTTCGACCAAGCGGGCGAAGCCGCGTGCGAATAGCTAGTTATCATTCAAAACCTTTGCCTATACTTCGTCATAATTTATTATAAAATACACGAGAGTTTTATTTTTAGGTATTTTTTCTATTTTATAACTAGATATTTAATTTTATTGCAAATAAATTAAACTTATAAATTGAATTTAAATCTGTCTTCAAAGTCCGTAATTTTCTAGTTCTGAAATTTTACATAAATTGAAAGAATACGTTTACCCGCTTCAATTAAGCCGTTTGATTGATATAAATTATGAATAAAATATAAATCAATCCCTGAAATACATGTTTTTATAAACTAACTAAAACAACAAGATAAAACAACGAATACCTAGACTAGTCTATTATATATCAATAAACAAAATCCAAACAAACATTTATACACAGAATAGAAAATTAACGTACCGTACACGATTCAAAAACTTTTAAACGATATAAATCGTTTACGAACGATTGAAAAAAAGTTAAAATACAACTCTAAGCAAATAAAAGTTTACCGTTCGGTAATCGTCACTTAACAGAGGAGATTCCGGGATGAAATTGAAAAATAGCTGAGTGTCTTACAAATTTCGCCTTAAAAACTTTCCGCCATTAAGCCCGTGAATGTTTGTAGACTGTGGACTGTAAATTTGTAAAAATATTTGCGTTTGTTCGGAATTTAGGGTGCCTTTTGGGCGTTGTTTGCTGATTTTGTTTATGGGCAAATAGATGCCGGCCTGAGACGGTTTGAAAGGATTTTGGGGTCAACGACGGACAAATAGAGATTACCTACCAATCTTAAATAACTGAAAAAATTGGATGTGGTAAGTAGCTGCCAATCCAAGGATCGTCAGTAATCAATTAAAACATAGAGTTCTTGTTCTAGTTTTCTTATATTGAAGTGTTCAAAAAATTTAGTCTTTTGTTGTTGTTTGTTGTCCTTGTACGTTATAGAAATTAATAAACATGTTCCTTATACTGAAAATCCTCCTTGAAAATACTGAAACTCCTTGAAATTACGTAAAATATCAATAACAGTATCTGTTATGTGGAAAATTACGTTCTTCGGTTGATTACAAAGCTAAGATTGAGTCACTTGCATGTAAAAGTTGACTCACATTCAGTGAATCAAATGTATTATGAACCCACGAGAGAACTCATTTTTCTCATAATATTTTCCTGACTATATTCCAAAATTTCCTATTAACTATCTTTAAACGAGTAAAATTCCATATTTTAATAATAATAATAATAACCCCCCGTCGTATCCTTACGTTGTCGTCGTGGTGGGGCTTGCGCGCTTCAATGAACGCTAGAGCTAAGCCGGTAGAGTTACTCATGCCGGACAGGTTTAGGGTGAGAGGCCAGACCAAGAAGGATACAACCAATGCTCCTGGTCCAGTCACAGGCCAAGAACATTTTTCTTTCATAATATCTTCCTTTTCTTCCCCAGTATAGCTCAATATTTTAAACTGCTTAAATATTATAATATTATGTCGTTCACTAGCCTATCTTAATATATATAATCTTATATCGCATATATTTATTATCATTCTTTGTTCATCATTATTCTTTCATCATTTATATTTTATACCATATAATATATGTATATTAGTTATTAAAAAAAAAAAATGTATGTGTAATATGCGATGCGCCTAAGAAGTAGAATATTACCCCAGGCGGGTACCAAAGTTAAAAACGATGGAGAATCCCGCCCCGGGCCTACGAGCCCGGGCTGCCCCTCGTACTCTGGGGGGGGCAACGTATCGCTAATTGCCCAGTCTCATACTGTTGCAACACAGTCAATACATGATGAATCATCATCATGTTATTCACCACCGTCATCAGTGATATCATCTGTCAGCTCATCACCACAATCCATTTCATCAACCCAACAATTTAGATCACCCCATTCATCATCTACGTCATCATCACAATCCATCGGGGATGTTGCGCAGGAGGCTATTTCAGCTAAAGTTACTGCGCCCGCCCCAGATGGACGGCGCACACGTAAAACGTGGTCTAGAGAAATGAATATTTTCATCATGCGCCATTATTTCATCCTCACAGACCTTGAAATAAACACAAAATCATACCTCACACAATTACATGCACGTTTTATATTAGAATTTCCTGACATGGCTGAGGTAGGAAAACAAAGAATAGGGGACCAACGCCGTGCCATTGTCCAGCGTGGTTTCCTTACAAACCAAGAAATCCATAATATTAAAGAGGAAGTTAGAGGTTTATTGCAAAATACAACAGCACCAGAACAAAATAATATTACAGACTACACCCAATCACGTAGAATCAGATGGACGGATAAACTAAATGAAGAAATTATGAGAAGTTATTACCGTTTAACAAAACTTGAAACCGATCTAACTACATATAGGCCACTACTGCATCAAGATGTAATCTCTAAGTGCCCTTCAATCGCACACCTTTCAGTGCAAAGAATAGCAGACCAACGCAGATCCATCGTCCATAACAAGCTTTTATCTACTGATAAATTAAACACAATAAGAGAAGAAATCAAAAATGAGCTGAGCACTACGATATTACAACTTTCAGACGAAAATACTACAATCGATGGAACGCAAGCAAGTTATAACTATCAGACCTCTCAAGTGACACAAACATTCACTAGTGAACAAATCCCTGCTACTACACAAACTACCCAAGATTCACTAAAGCTTCCTTCAGAATTAACTAAACAATTAGAAGAACTATTTACAGAAATTTATACTAGATTTAAAGACTCAAATCCTACAAAGCGGCCGTATATTCCTAAACTAAAACCTTCAAAAAAATTATCGTCTACTGTAAACTACATCAACAATGAAATACTTCCAAAACTACTGAAATCTGACTTAGACTTTAACACAATACAGACATTAATATACAGTGCTGCCTTCACCTCCGCTAAGTTTATTGGTGCTAGAATTATAGAAGATAAAGTAACATGTAGTAAACAACAGAGAATCCCATGGTGGCAAAGAAGACTAGAAGGCAGAATTAAAGATCTGAGAGCAAACATAGGTAGACTTAACGAATATGTTAAAGGCGTTCGGTCTCCAAACTTAGACAAACATATAACTAGGATTAAACAAACATACAAAATACATTCCCAACATGAATCCGAAAACACCGATATTACACACTTTCTAGACACCCTGAAACAAAAACTTATTACCCTAGCAAATCGATTAAGAAGATATAAGGAGACAACAATTAGAAAAACTCAAAATAAACAGTTCTGTAATAATGAAAAACTATTTTATAGAAAACTTTCACAACCCAATAATTCCCACGACAATAACTGTATTCCGCCAGCATCTGAATCACTACAAACATATTGGTCAAATATCTGGTCTCAACCTATTGAACACCGACATAACCAGTGGATTGACGAAGATAAAGAAATATTGAACCATGTCCCAGATATGGAATTTGAACAAATTCAGATAGATCTTTTAAAAAGTGTCATAGAGCGATCCCACAATTGGAAAGCCACAGGTACAGATAATATACACAATTTCTGGTACAAAAAACTCACGTGTACGCATGAACTGTTACTTAAACATATCAACACATTCATTCAATCACCCGATTTACTGCCATATTACATCACACAAGGTCTAACATATATGCTACCAAAAGATCTATCAGATTCTGAAAACCCCTCCAAATATCGCCCCATCACTTGCTTACAGAATATATATAAAATAATTACTGCATGCTTAAGTGAGTCTATCTATAAACACATACATGAGCACAACATTATGGCAGAAGAACAGAAAGGATGTCGCAAAAACAGCCAGGGCTGTAAAGAGCAATTAACCATCGATTCAGTAGCATCAATACAAGCACTCAGACAAAAACGTAGCATCTATACCATGTACATCGACTATAAAAAAGCTTTCGATTCCGTACCACACTCATGGCTGATATACATTTTAAAACATTACAAAATCAATCACACAATTATTCACTTTTTAGAAAATATTATGCGTAATTGGAACACTAAACTAAAAATACACAATTCTCAAAAAACTACCGAAACTGATGTCATCTCAATTAAAAGAGGTATTTTCCAGGGAGACTCATTGAGTCCCTTATGGTTCTGCCTAGCTCTTAACCCACTCTCACATATGCTAAATAGACAATGTATAGGATTCGAAATTAAACACAACACCCAACATACAACTCTTTCTCACCTCATGTATATGGATGATATAAAACTCTTTGCAGGCACATCAGATGATATCCATACACTTGCCACCATCACACAGAACTTCTCAAATGATATTTGCATGGAATTTGGTATAAACAAATGCAAAATTCAATCTATCAACAAAGGTGTCGTAGAACAGGCTCCATACGAACTACCAAGTCACGAAATAATAGATACAGTAGACCCTGTGGAAGGATATAAATATTTAGGTTATACTCAGTCACAAGAAATCCACCATAAAGAAATCAAAAAGTTACTTCAACAAAGTTTTAAGAGCAGACTTCATAAGATACTTCATACCCAACTCAACGCAAGGAATACTATTAAGGCTATTAACACGTTTGCCATACCCATATTAACGTACTCTTTTGGAATCATTCGATGGAACCAAACCGAACTCGCAACACTTCAAAGAATTATCAACACCACAATGACTAAGCACAGGAAGCACCACCCTAGATCATGTATACAAAGATTAACCTTACCTAAATGTGAAGGAGGAAGAGGTCTCATCGACATCAAGAATCTTCATAATAAACAGCTCATACTGCTCCGAACTTTCTTTCACAAGCGCTCTAATCAATCACCTTTACACAACGCCATTTGCCAAGCCGACTCATTCACACCACTCACACTTGCAGACCATACTAAACAAATTAATATAACCACCAAACAACAGAAAATAGACGTTTGGACGACAAAATCCCTTCACGGCCGGCATCGTCTTGATCTAACCAACCCCGTCGTCGATAAAATTGCATCAAACGCATGGTTGAAACGAGGTGAACTGTTTCCCGAAACAGAAGGATTTATGCTGGCTATCCAAGACCAGGTAATTGACACAAAAAATTATAGAAAATACATCATACGTGATAGTACTAGTAGCGATCACTGCCGACACTGTCATAAACAACCTGAAACAATCCAGCACATAACAGGCGCATGCTCATCCATCACACAAACTGACTATAAACACAGACACGACCAGGTAGCAGCTATAGTACACCAGACACTTGCATATAAACACAAACTCATTACAGAAAAAACACCATACTATAAATACACCCCACAAATCATTTTAGACTCACCGGACTTCAAGATGTATTGGGACAGAACAATACTGACCGATAAAACTGTACACCATAATCGACCAGACATAACACTTCACGATAAGAAAAATAAAACTATATATTTAATAGACATAGCAATCCCGAACACACATAATCTTAGTTCCACCCACACAAATAAACTATCAAAATATACAGATTTATCAATAGAACTCAAAACCCAGTGGCAGGTACACACCGTTAAAACTATCCCTATTATTATTTCTAGTACAGGCGTCATTCCCAAAACTCTACACACCAGTCTGAAAACTCTTAACTTACACCCTCTCACATACGCTCTGCTACAGAAAGCAGTCATTCTAAATACCTGCAGGATTGTAAGGAAATTCCTATCTATAGACTGAATATACAATATATATACGTATGTACTTTTATATACCCCCCTAAAGTTGCTTTGGCCAAAAGCCCGCTACTTTAGCGTATTTCCCCAGAAATGGGCGAGGTTTTTACCACCAAAAATAAATAATAATAATAATTTATTTATTAATAGAACAACATAGGTCCACTTGTTAGTAATTTCTTAATTACTATGTTAGTACATTACATTAATTATTTAAATATTATCATTTTACAATTTACCATCTATATGTCATTTTATTTTTATTGATATAGGATGTGTGTACTTGCTCGCAATGGTGCAAGTACACACAATCAAATCTGTCTGCGATCATTTTAAGAGCGCTATTGGTACTGCCCCGCACCCGGCGCACCAGAGATGTGCATCTCTTCCGTATTAAACTATAAAAGCAATCTACTCGCCTATTTAATTAGCCAAAAAGTTAATCAATGGTTTACTAAGTCGCTTGTACTCATATACTAAGCTTTAAACTGAAGCTAAGTCGCGAGTAATGAAATAAGTTTTCGTTTAAGCCACTCACCGCTAGCTTGCTAAATTTTATTGTCTCGCTTTAAAAGTATTTTCATTAATACTTTATGGATTTTATTGGAGTTTAATTCTTTCTTTTTTCGTTTGAAATGCGTTTTCATAGCGGGTAGCCAGCTGTGTTAAATTAAGTTTTTAATTATGGTTATAGGAAAAATAAAGTATTTCAAAGACAATAGAAACGAAATATAGATCGTTATTTATTACACTAATGACATAAGACAAAAGGAAAGTTCATATTTAACATGCTTTTAATTTATGACGGCTTTCGTAGAGTTTTATATAGTCACATATTATTTTAATATCTTTATCATAAATAACATTAGGATAAGAAAATTCAAATTCTTTTACTTCTCTTTACCTACATATTTCCTGATTTGATCAATTTTCAATAGCTCTTATAAAAAATCTGTACAATTCATTACACTTTCTTATCTATATAAATCTCGTGTTTGTTTGTCCTCCATGGACTCCCAAACCACTTAACCGATTATAATAAAATTTGCACACCATATGCAGTTCGATCCAACTTGAGAGATAGGATAGTTTTAATCTCAAATCGTTTTAGAGAAAGCGCGTGAAGCCGCGGGCGGTAAGCTAGTATAATATAAGTCTGTAGAGGTCTTTTTCAAGACCAAGAGAAGATAGCATATTTAAAAAAAAACCCAACCAGCAAACACTGATACACAAGTAATATCCCGTAACAACTTGAAGACCAATCACAGCGGGGAAGTCCCTCAATCACTGCGGCATTTCGGCGTGACATCTCATTTCCGTGCCCTATATACCTTTACCTTGGTTTGATTCGTGCTTCTAATCCTTAATGATTGACGGAATATCAATTATTATGATAACTAAAATAATATTCCACTAAATACAAACTAATATTATAAAAGTGAAAGTAACGATGTCTCTTTTTCGATATTCTCTTATCTTCATAATAATATTTGGTACCGAGATAGCTCGAGACCTGAAGGGACAGGTTTTATCTCGGAAATATAAAGGCAGCCAGCCAGTATGCGGATCTTTTTTTATACGCCGGTGAAGCTTCGGGCTAGCATAGTGTATTGCGCGGCGTAGCACACGCGTAGCACGCGTAGCACGCGTAGTTGTTTGAACAAAGTGCTACGCCTGTGCTACGCCGCGTTTTTTTGGGAAATTCGAAATCAAGTGGTTCTTTAATAAGGTTATCTAACAAAACAATTTGTTAAGTTTTACAGTTTTGCGAAACATGTATTTGAACACATTTTGTATGGTTACAAACACATTAATTATGTATAACCATTTGCGAAATTATATTTAATCAATCTTATACGCATATGCAAGATGAGAATGGTATTCTTTCAAAAACACAATTTATTTTACAATTAAAAATGGATTTATTTCTCACCCCAAATTGCATAAACAATTAAATCCCCTCTCTTAGATCGTTAACATCGTAACAAAACAAAGCATAAATCAAACCTTTATAAATATTAAATACGAGAAACACCCGCAAATAAACTCAATCTTATTATTGGTTCTCCCATGTAGCGGCCGATTGTAATATAAAATATTTATTACGTTACCAACGATGTGATGGAGACATTGCAGTATTAAGGTTATATTTTCACCTTTTATTAGAAATAATGACATTTGCATGGTATGTATTTGCAGTCCATATTTTAAAGAGATGTGAGATAAAATAGCATTTATTTTGTTATAAGAATTGTTGTTATAAATAATAAAAAATATGAAATAATTATAAAGCAATAAACATCATACCAAGGACCAAGATATGATTGGAAGTAATAGCTCATGTTATAACAATAATAAAAATAAATGTAGGAGATAAAGAGTGAAACAATTTTCTATAAATCACGATGTATGTGATTTATGTTAAACTAACAGTTCGCCTCGACTCGGCTAATACGAGTAATAATAGCTTGATATATTTTGAATATTTTCATCCTCAAAGAAAGTATCGTCACACAAAGTATTATTTATTATTTTGCATATAGTAAAGAACATTATGCTTTAAGACTCAAGTTTTTAAACGTAGCTTAACCAGTCAATTTGTTTAAAAGATATTATAAACAACTAGCTTACCGCCCGCGGCTTTGCCCGCTTTCTCTATAACGATTTGAGATTTAAACTATCCTATCTCTCAAGTTGGATCGAACTGCACATGGTGTGCGAATTTTATTATAATCGGTTAAGTGGTTTTTTAGGAGTCCATTGAGGACAAACATTGTGACACGAGATTTATATACCTATATTAAGACTAGAATACTTATGTACACACATCAATCTCAAGAGATCTACTTAGAAACTATTGTATTCAACATCAAAATTTATACTCAATTTTCTGATAGCACCAAAATGATTCCCCTCATAATAGCTGACATACCTTTGTCCGGAGGAGTGTTGCTTTTTTCAAAACTCCAATAACTGGGGTAATAGCCCATGAATCAAATAAATTACCCGAACATAGCAATATTTTCACGTTGTACCGTATCTTCTATAGATTTAAATGGCCCTGTATTATGATACATAGCGACTTTGTTTAATAACTCTGCATGAAGATTTTTCATGTCTATTTACGTACGTTTAAGCAATGTTATGTTGTTTTGTTTGTTGTAATTTTCTTCAAAACGTATGAAGGCGAATATTGTGTTTATTTCTTCTTTATTTGGAACTAGCTTACTGCTCTTTGCTTCGTCCGCTTTGTCTAAAACCTAATATAAATTATATACTAAAACCTTCCTCTTGATTCACTCTATTAGAAAAAATCACATCAAAAAGATTTAAGCATACAAAGGGACATAGGAACAGAGAAAGCGACTTTGTTTTATACTATGTAGTGATGATAATTATAGAATGATTGGCGGGCTATTTTCCTGTTCTTATTTTTTAATGATTGCTCGATAATATGCTTTATAGATGGTTAATTATATTTTGCTTTCTTTAAACTATATTATTATAGACTCGATTAATCAACGCATACCTATACCATACCCATAATATGTATGAGGTTAAAAGGGGTATATTTTTCAAAATTAAAATCATTAAAAGGAATGAAAGTTCACACATGATAGAGCAACCGTTATTTATTATATTATTATATACATATTCAGTTAATAATGTATGTACATCAAACTAAAATTTATTCCAAAGTTAGGTAATCTATTTTCTTAAGCATTAAGTTATTAATATACACAAGATTTGTTTTACATCAAATAACAAGGATTAATACTGCTTGACTCTTGTGTTGATTTTTTTGTAATGGACACCTTCCTGGTAATGGAATAGTAAATCTAGGGTTAGGATAAGATTCCTGGTATTAAAAATGTATTTATTTAGTATAAAAAGGTAATCACGTACTTGTCTGTAAAGAATGTTAAATGTAATTTTCTTCTACCATTTGCAAACACGTGACTTCGCTTTTATAAGCTTACGGTAAAGGATAAACCTTTGTTCTAGGAATTAAGTTGCTACTTAGTATTGAAATCAAAGAATAAAATAACATATAGAGACACAATATTATAATATATATGTACAATTACATCATACAATGTATCAAGTTAAATATAAATAAATTCAAGTTAAATATAAATAAATAAATAAATAAATCAAGATAATTTATGTATCCAATTATGAAACAGGGATCACAAAAATAATATACATTTCAAGAGTAGAAAATGTCGATCTTTTCGTGTAATATTTTTATAGTATAATTTTCACATTTTGAAATAGGACCTAATGGTATGTATGAAAAATAATATACAATTACTTTATTCAAAACTATATTACCTATCCTATACAATATACATTTTAATGCTCGTGTTTTGACCACAATTCTTGACTCTAAATGTATAACTAATGCATAATATATTTTAAGTAAGTTTCGCGTCGAGCAAGCGTGGCTGAGGGTAATTCGTCACGGTTTGGAAGCGAGATTTATGTGAAATCTCTGAGCATTCCCACTAAAGTTTTAAACTTAAGAAACTATTAGCTTTTAGATTGTATTTTTAAAACGCCAGCTGGGCTAAATCGTTTGTATTGGATGCAATTAGTTGAAATTAGGTTCTGTATTTTTTTTAAAGATGGAGACTAACTTAATTATTTTTTAATAATCAAAGTTTCAAAATATTTCTTTAGAAATCTGAATGTATTAGGCGCAACTAAAAAAAACATTTATTAATGCCTATGCATGTTAAATTTTAAAAACAAAACTTACATGCACGAATGTCATATTTATTTATCCACACGCACAGTAATTTTTGGTCTGATAAAAAAAAACATTTCGCTCTTTACATTAAATTTTTCCAAACTTTATACCGCTGTAAGTCACGTTAAAATTTAAGGTCGGATTTCATACATGACTCTATTTCACGCTCAGTTACAGGAGGTCAAAGACACGTTAATAGGCGCTTACTATTTTACCGAAACTTAAATATAAATATTTCAAATTTAAAGCGAATCTCACAGGTGCACTTTAATGTAGTAAATTTTGAAACTAAATTTATAAAAGTGCTATAAACCAAACAAATAAAAACTACATGTGCTCTCTCGTTAACTTTTAACAAGCTGTTATATATATATATATATATATATATATATATATATATATGTTACAGGAAATGTATGTAATCCGTCATTGTATACAATTCCTAGGAAATGTATACAATTCCTACAATCGTACGGAAATGTGTGAAATAAATTATTTTATACATTTCCTAGGAAATCTATACATTTCCTAAATAGCTATCGGAAATGTAAAACATTTAAGATATTGATATGTCGCAGGCAAGGGTTGGACTAAAGCAAAGGGGGCGCAGGACTTAAAAAATTTTTGATGGAGTTGGTGTCAATATAACACCTATTTATTATTGTTTTATCGTAAAGATTACGCTTATATAAGCATGTTTTATAGGAACAACTTTTCTCTAAAATCAAAAATAGCCGAGATATTCGCCCTCAAAGTTAGGTTAGGTTTAGGTTAGGTTAGCCGTTAGGTTAGGTTAGGTTAGGTTTGTTATAAAAATAACTACACAGAAATAGGAGCCCCGCGAAGCGGGGCTCCGACGACGAAGATCGAACGATCGAAGATAATAATATGAACATAATATTATTACAATTTTACGGTATGACTGTTACCCGATTGTATCAATAAGAGCTATAATAAAAAAAAAATAACAACGTGTTTTATTACAGAAAGCATTTACTTTACACATTTCCTAATACGATATAGGAATTGTATACAATTCCTAGGAAGATTATACATTTCCTAGGATATGCATGCATTAAATAGTTTTTTAAACAATATTTTATATATTTCCTAAATGGTATCGGAATTGTACACATTTCCTAGGAATTGTATACAATTCCTTGATTTCATACATTTCCGGTAACATATACATAATATTGTTATACATATTTATTGAAACAATTTGGTAACAAATCCCATGCGGAAATTAAACGCCCGAGTATAACCCGACCAATTTTTTAAACATAACAAACGGCGCGTTTCCGCACTCCATTACTTCCAGAATTACATTTTATCCGAGTTAAAAAACATGTAATAAGTTGGCCCGGAGAAATTGCCCTAAACCGTATCTCGTAAGACAGTGGTCTGTGACGTATGACGTCATAATTCACGAATATACTTAGGCTGGTTGCAGAGCTTGACCGACCATCAGTGCGTACGTCAGTCGCGCTTGTCATATGTATGGAAATTCATAAAACCGTTCATAGCTAGACCGACCATACCTACGCACGCGTATTGTCATGCGCATTAGTGTCATAGTCATACAATTGTTGATGCGTATCGTCAGGACCGACGGTACGCACTGCCGGTCGGTCAAGCTCTGCAACCAGCCTTACGGATTAAGATCCTCCAAACACCTGATGTATGCATGCTCTGCTTCACTCGTGTTTTATGATGGCCTTTATGTGTTACGCGATGTTAACTGATGTTATATGATTCATATGGATGGTAAGTAATTAGAGTAAATTTATGTAAAAGAAGGTATGCAGCGCAGCAATTGTATGGATTTTTTTAAAGATTAACTAAGAGAATATGCATTTTTTATCATTTTTAGTTACGTTATGTTTAGAAGCATTTTGGGAACTATATAGTAGCTTTCGAAGTAATATTTATTTATTTAGGAAAAGATAGAGTATTAAATTAAACTAACCAAAAATACATCCTTCATGTAAAACGTTACCTTTCCAAAAAAATCACACAACACAAAAACAATTTCTCTTCAAATAACCACATAATTTACTTACCACCAAATGGTACCCAGACAACTTATTTCCGTCGAAAACCCCTTACTATTTCCCTATGACCCATCTTCTCATAGTAAAATCCATTTAGCTGAGCAAAGCGTGCTTCAGTACATAATTAAGTCTCGTTAGGTTACTTTTAAAGACGTCTATTAAGGCCTGGGGCTTCGGTAATAGGGAGATATCTTTTAATCACGATTCTAAGTGGCGCTGGCCAGGATTTGTATACTTAATATTATACTTTTTAAGATAAATATTTTGTATATAATATTATTCCGTGAAATAGATGGTTAGATTAACCTAGAAGTTCAAAATAATGGGTTAACTATAGGTAATCATTTCCAATTTTGGGACGGTTTTTGTCTCAAATAAATATGCGTAAAATTTATTTTACGCAAATTTATTTTCGTTATTTGTTTTGGCCCCAATAGACCGGTTGATCAATTTTCATTAACTTGTTATTTTATATTGACGATGTGATATGATTAGCTAAAATTAGTATCTTATAACCAGGACAGTAAAAAATATAAGTGACCACCCTAAACAAGGTCTCATACAATACTTGTTAAATGAAATAATCGCATGTTTACGAACGTTTTCAAGCAACCTGTACAAAAGCGATTCGTTCTAATTTGTATTCACAGTTCACAGTTCGCGATATAAAAATAATACGGTATCAGAATTAGGAGTGATAAATGATAGTTTGGAATAACAGAGTGGAACATTAATTATTTCCTTTGATACGAAGTATGAATATATCACAAATAAACTGTTTAGTTGGGATATCCTGTATAATCGGCATGAATGATAGGGGCGGCAGTGAAATGTGTAGTTTGCGTAATGATTTTTCATAGTGCTCATTTTTTCGTTTGGTATTCTGGGTACCAATCTGTTATAATAATTCACATTTATAAAGTAAGTGAAAATTCCATATGTGCAAGCTTTGCAATTAATATCTCTTAGTTTTCCAACCGTGGCAAAGAAAAAACCCCCACAGTTCCCGTTCCCGTGGGATTTCCGGGATATAAACTTTCCTATGTGTTTATCGAAGTTAGCCTATATGTGTATGTTTAATTTCGTTGTAATCTGTTCAGTAGGTAGTATTTGCGTGAAAGAGTAACAAACATACAGCATACATCCATCCTCACAAACTTTCCCATTTATAATATTAAGTAGGATAGGATAGTATCATTCATAAGAATCTTTTTAACAAATTAACTTTATTGACTTTTTGGCACTAGTATTTCCTAAAATGTTAAATATATGGATTAGAGATTAGAAATTATCCCCTAAAACATAAATAAGACAATTAAACCGATAATTCAAACCATATAACGCGTGATGTACGAGTCGATATGCAAATGTATTCAAAATGGATGATATATGCGGAGAGCATATTTCACGACAGATAATAGTTGGTTAATGCAACGGATAGACGTATCGAACTGTAGTTAATATGGATTTTATACGTTTGCATGTATTTCTTTTGAATATTAGTTTATTTCTTTGGTATTAACTGCCCCTTTAAATGGATGTTAACAAAACACTAATGATCGAATTGAAGTGGTAAAATAAAATTTGGTAAATAATAATTTCGTACATTAATTACTTACAACTATAATAATAACGAATTATTTACGAAAACTTTTATACATAGAGAAAATAAACATCTTTGTATCTGTTGCCAACTTATACTATGACACTCACCATAGCATATTATCATACATCGTATTAAAGATTTAAAAATAAACAAAATAATCACGTAAAAACGCATAACAAACTTCTAAAGCGGGAACAACAATTCGCAAAAGCCATAAACAAGAAGAACAGTGATTTTTCGGCTAATTAAGGCCATAATTCTAAATTATTAGCCGGCTTACTTCGTCGAGAAATTACTGTATTTTTTCCTCATAGCCGATTACATGATGTTATATTCTTTGAGCCTCTTTTCATAAGCTTATTGTCTATCATACATACTAGAGTAGTCTTGAGTTTTTGCTATTTCGTCCTTTCCTATTTAGTGAGTAAATCTTAATATATATAAATCTCGTGTCACAATGTTTGTCCTCAATGGACTCCTAAACCACTTAACCGATTGTAATAAAATTCGCACACCGTGTGCAGTTCGATCCAACTTGAGAGATAGGATAGGTTTTATCCCGGAAATCCCTCGGGAACGGGAACTATGCGGGTTTTTCTTTGAAAACGCGGGCGAAGCCGCGGGCGGAAAGCTAGTTGAGTATTATACGTAGATATACTTATATTTGGCATCAGAATACTTACCTACGGAAAAGAAAAATATTGATGATGATAATATAATTTTTAAATATTTGCATTTAAATAATATTTTATTAAATTCAAACCCTAGGTACCTACTTAACTTATTCATATTATAAATATTCAGGAGCACAATTCCAAATTAATAACAGACATAAATTAATTGAAGTATTACTCGAAGTAATTAAAGTATTAATGAATATCGTAATTTATAATATTACGATATTCATTAATACTTTAAGAATCATCATCATAAACATAACCTTGAACTAAAAACAATAGCCATATAAAATACGCATCCAATTCCCTTCTCCCAATAGATTTGCAATAAATGGTTGAACTCAAGTTGGAAGACAGTTTTTACTTCGCCACGGAGGCTAATACTTTTCTAAGAGCTTACAACTTGTCTGGCGGAGATTTATGTTCACTTGTTAAAGGACCGCCGTGCAGCGGAGCGGAACCGAACCCGCGACTTTGAGGATCAGTCGTTACCTTTGGGTTGAGGAGTGCACAGTGCGAGCGAAGCGATTGCTAAGCTATATTCTTTGATGGGGAAGTAGAACGTAAATAGTTAAATTCATATTATTATACAAGGAAATGTTAACTGTTTTATGATTATTGTAAATGAATTAAATTTATTTACTGCATAACATAAAACACATATTTATTATAAATAGTTAGATGTTACTGCTATTGAAAAAAATAAATTACATGTATTTCCAAATGTACACAATACACATAAAATGTAAAAAACTTGAGCGATGTCAAGGGACACCCGGATGGAACGAAGTGTTAAGTTAGTAAGAGACAAACAGAAAACCACGCTCACGCCGCATGGCTTATAAGTCGTGCGGCGTGAGCGTGGCCTATAGAGTTATAACTCTAGCAAAAAGTGTCCTAACAACTTTTCGTAAGAATTTTTTCCGTCTAGCCCCCTTTTACAATGCGCGATAAGGAACTTCGTTCCAATTAAATATGAAAATTTAAACCAAAAAGGAAATAAAACTGAAGTAATAGTATTTATGGCAATTTATAGTCGAGTTTGAAAAAGATATAGAAAGTTTTCACGTGTCGACTTGAGTTAGTAGAACATAATATGTTGATTTATTGGTGATGTATCTACTCTATCTGCTCTACTTTTATAATTCCATATGAATAAAAGAATTGAAATTGGAAACATACATCACCTTATAAGTTATTGTACTATTTAGCTTCTCCATACGTTTACTAGCAGCAAGTTATCTTAGCTCGCACTGGTTAATCGCCTCTATTGAGGGTTGAACAATTCGCTTACAAACTAAATTCAGGAAGGAGTTGGACGGGAAAAATATATGTTAATAGTACTTTCGACTTTAACTGCTGTTCTTGAATCACATTATAACTTCTAACTGTATTTTAAACGTCCAAAGGTTGTATTGGTGACATGATTAATATCTTTTGGATTGGCTGAAGGGTAAGGTTACAAATAAAAGTATACAACTCCTTACTTATTGTTAGTACAAATAAAAATATACGAGTTATATGTGACTAATAAAAGTATAAGTTTGGATGGATGTTTGCTGCTCTTTCAAGCAAACATTGTGACAGTATCTCGATAGATTTTGGCTAAGAAATAGTTTCAATATATATTATATCATATTGATTCGGATTATATACGCGAGTGTAACCACGTGCCATTATAATATTATCAAGAAGAATTACTTTATTTGTGCTGCACTTGCTAAAACTTAAAAACTGCTTAACCGATTTTGACAATAGATTTAACAATGAATGTAACAGACTATATTTTGTATCTATTGAAGTTTTATCCGTTAAACAATCTTCTATTTTATCTCAGGTAGAGTCAAGGCAAGTTGTTTTATATAAAATTTGTTTTCATTTACATCTACTTTTACATATTACTTTGTTGAAAATATTCTATACAATGTTCTAATACTGTAAAACATTGTTTACGATTTTTCGTTTGCATTAATATAACAAATAATTATAATGTTCTTACTCTGTCTCTAGTTCTATATTCGTTTGATGTAAATGCACCGTTATACAATGATTTCTAAACTAATGTTCGTAAATCTACAGAGCCTTAGATACAACCTTGTATATGGAGTTTCTTGCCGGTTCTACTCCATAAATACTGCTTTCCGAAACGGTGGTAAATTTAAAAATGTAATGACGATTTAAAAGTGCTTCTGGAAGAAGTCTTATTGAATTAATAAATGTTTGAGTTTGAATAAGCGTAGTTAATAACACTAGAACATTACCTCCGTTGATTAGACTCAACAAATGATACGGAAAAATGCTATAATCTGTAATGATATGAAGCTGAGCGTTCCCGGGTATTGCAGAAGCATGCAATTTCCGGGACACGATGTCCCGTGATATCCGCTGAGTTCTGCTTAAATAGTTTGTTGTCTGAGTAACATTTAGATATATTACTCACACTTTGGGGAATTATATAATACGAGCATGCATGCAGAGCGCATATTTGGTAGTAGTGCAGTAAAACCTACATTATATGTTATGTTTTAGACCTGAGAGCTTATTATAGCATTAATGAATATATGGTATATGAAAATCCATGGTATGTGTCGCATAAGAACCACATAATATTATGTAAGATAGTTCTTTGGCGTCATTATAAAAATGTAAAATTGGCATGATTTTAAAAGCGCAACGGCAGGGTTTCTTACCGACTCTTTTGTGTAGAATTGCCTTCCGAACTGGTGAAATATGTTCACTATAACGTCTCAAAAGTGCGTCTAGAAGAAGTCTGAATGAATTAATGTTTGAGTTAGAGTACACATAACACTGCTTCCTTTTTCATACCGCGGTTTAGCTTAAAACCATAACAGACCTACATAATATAGAATTACAGCCTATGGACACAGGATTCAAATTAACATAAATTAATTACAATACACATATATTAACACTTGAGCGCAGTGTAACGATCTGTATAAGATAATGTCCCTCCTGTGCCTCGTTTGGGCTGTTAAGTGGCCACCGTGATGGCCCATGCCCCATTTAGGGACGAACATTATTAAACCCCATTAACATCTAACAAAGGTTCGCCAAAAATATCAAAGTATTAAATTACTTTAAACCGTTGTTTTGTGTTTAATTTTATACTAAATTGAAGGAAAATTTAGTTTATTTTACCGTAGTTCAATTAAGGATGATTCAATTTATATTCTATTAACTACGAGTCTTTAAAAATTAAACCCTTTAATGTTAATAACTACCAACTTTTAATTACAAAGCTAGGTTAAAGAGAAACATTATATCTAAAAATAAAAATATTATTTAGACACTAATTACTTATAACTTTTATTATAAACTAGAAAACTAGGTGTGTGACGACACGACGCGGTGTGTCCCTTAGGCACATACAACTGAAAGAATAGAAATAAATCGATTGCTCTGGCGGGTCACGAGTGGCTGGGTTGGTCAGGCATCCGCCCCGGAATGGCGTGAAAGGATGCGGGTTTGAGTCCCGCTTCGCCTTTTTTTCTATTCTTTATAAATTTATATAACTAGAAGACTGCATGGAAGAGCTAATACGCTCTTTTAAGCGGAGGGTTCCTAGTTCGATTCCCAGTGGAGACGAAGAAAAAAATATCTTGGTCTGGCAGGACACTGAAGGCTGATCACCTACTTGTCTCTAAAGAAAATCGATCAGTGAAACAGATATTGTATGCATAATGCATTTTCCTCTTACCCCACTAGGGGTCACGGAACATCACTTTATCCCTCTAACAATTATATTCAAAGACAAATACAATTAATTAATTTCATTTATTTATAGGTTATCTATTAGGTTAAATGTCGTTGACCTCTAGTTCATGTCGAGCGGACGTCGAACGCAGCCGGAACGGTGATTGTAAAAACTTCTATTCATGTTAACTTGTAAAGTACTATTTTTAATATTTTGTAGTGTTGTGGTTTAAAGGCTTCGTTTGACTTTGTATTTGAAATAACTAGTGGGTCCCCTTTATTTATTTATAGGAGTGAAAGTGTGATTGTTTCCTTGTTTGTCATTCTTCACGTCGCTACAGAGGGAATTTATGATTTTTGTGCCTCAAGATAGTTAAAAGGCAAGAGACTGATATTTGCTACTTTTCGCAAAGGGGGAAATATTTTTATTTTCTCATGAGAATTTCTTATAAATCAGCGGTTAGTATTTATTATAATAAGGGCTGATTTTTCAATCGTTAGTTAAAACTTATTCGTCGAATGACATATTATATTACCATTTCAAAAATATTTTCTTCTTGCCTTTATTAGACAGTAGAGGTGATATTTTAATATTATCGTGTAATACTTTATTGGACGGGTAAGTTTTAACTAAGGATTGAAAAATCGGGCCTTATAAAAATACATACAAAAATACGAATGAGACTGTTCACTGTGTACGTAGCACACACTCCATTTATTTTTCCTCATTATAATTTCCTCTACATTATTCTTCATTATATAAATCTACTTTTAACGAAAGCAACTAACTTGCTTACCTTAAAAACCCAAAACATTAGCATTTTCCCTATTCGCTAGATTATAAAAGGCTTTCAACTTTTTCCTTCGGAACCAACTATTTTCCATTAGTAGGTAATGAGATATAGCGCTTTATGCAAGAAATAAAACCGAGCATATTACACGCAATTTTAATTTGACTAAGAGCGAATTATTAATGGTAATAATTAAAAGAAATTGAGTTATATTTGTGTTATTATTTACTGGCCTAAATCCTATGGTTTTGCTTGCAATTCACGTTATTGCATGACAGCTGCGTGCATCTTTTATTACCTACAATTTTTATGACGCGATATGCGCTTATTCATATTTAAATTATTATTCATAATTTCTTAAAGTTATAGTTATCTGGTTAATGTTTTAGGTATATAATAAATGGAAACCGACTATTACTTTTATATTTTATTATGTTTTTTCGTACGTTTTAGTCACACATAATAAATACTGTTTAGGTTTTAACCTAATTTTAATCTTGAGTATAAAGTTATGATCTTAAATCGTTTTTAATTCAAGTTAATCAAAAATTTCATACACTTAACTTAATATTATGTTCCAACTACATGCACAAAAACTCTCATAATTACAGTTATAAAATTATTCACAAGCTCCTAGTCTACAATAATAATTCCCAGTAACTGATCGCATGTGGCAGCTAAACTCACAGTCGTCGATCATTTCTAAGCTATAAATCACATTAAGTATTTAAATTAGTTGACACACATAAAGTGATTTCCAAGAAAATAATTAGGCATTTCATAGCTGTTGGCAAAGCCTCTGTTTTATAATTCTGTCTGTATTTTGATAACTATTTACTAATCCCCACTAACTTTATGAATGCGGAACTCTGTCTATCTGTTGCACTTTTACGTCTAAATCACTGAACCAATTTTGATGGAATTTATAATAGAGATATACTTAAGAAATGGAAATGGGCTACATTTTCATGAAATCAATACTCTATCAGTTTTATAATAATTGTCTTTATTTAAAAAGCCTCACTAATTTCCTAATGTCCACAAATTTTATGTACCTATGTGAAGCTCTATCTATCTGTTGTATTTTCACATCTGAATCACTGAACTAATCAATATAGAATTTCTAATAGACTTGAGAAAAGGACAAATGTTACATTTTGTCATGAAAAAAATACTTTAAGCGAGTTAATATGATGCAAGTCACGTGACAAAGTGATGTGCACCCGAGCGAAGCCATGTGGAAATGATAACTAAAACATCTACCTATTGTGTTTATAAATAATAAATAAACATCTCTTCTCTAACATACTAATAAATCACTACATAGTATAAAACAACGTCGCTTTCTCTGTCCCTATGTCCCTTTGTATGCTTAAATCTTTAAAACTTCGCAACAAATCATGATGCACTTTTTTAATAAATAGATTCAAGAGGAAGGTTTTAGTATATAATTTATTAGGTTTTAGACAAAGCGGGTGAAGCCGCGGGAGGTAAGCTAGTTTAGTATAATCAGTAAACAAGTCTCGCTGCCGTGTAAAATTAACGAGATATCTAATATTCAGTGAGATATGGAATAGCAGCATTTACCTCCAAAATGAATAACTTTATTGTAACAAAAATACAGAATGAATCCGGTTTCAGTTGCTAATGCAATTATTACGTGCTACGGAACGTTATATATGTGTTTAACCCATTTTTGAACGAACTGTGTTAATTCTGTTGGTATTTACTTTATTCGTATGTTATTGGATTATTTTAATTGATTAATGTTTGATTTATAGTGTTGATTTCTTTCTTAATTGTGTTTTGCACTGGTTTTCTGAAAAAAGCATGCTACGTTTCATACTTTGAATTCAGAAAAGCGTAGAATTTTGTGATGTTCATATTATAGATTTTATTGTTCTGTGATTATTTGCCTTCATATAGGTTACCTACATTCAGGTAGTTTCGCAGTTATCAAACGATGGTATATCTAAAATGTTAAATGTATAACAGGATGATCCTGTAATGTAGATGACTGAGTTATGTGATGAATTCAGGCATCCATAAACACGACAATTTTATATTATGTTACATTTTGTCATGAAAAAAATACTATGAAGCTCGTTAAAAAACCTAAATTCTCATAACTTTTCTATGAATTTACTAAACATTAAAGTAAACATCAACCCTCAAATTAAATCAAAACTCAAAAGAGCATACGAATACTCAATTTAAAAGAAATATATAACACAAGTTAATTCTTGAAATGAACGTGAAATTTTTACAAAATTCTGCAAACAATCATCAAGTAAAATGTAATTATACTGTCTTTGATGAAGTCTTCGCTCGTTAATCCCTCGGTACTTCTACAATGTGCTTCTTTTAAATGCATGTTGGTATTCCTGTAATATGGTATACAATAATTTGTCCTTTGTTTGTATAGGGTTAAACAATATTACAGTCAGTATAATTTAGATCCTAGTGGTAGTGGGGTGTATTGTAGATGCTTTTTACATCTATTTCACTGATCGATTTTCGGGTACATATCATGTGATTGATAGCCTTTGTTGATAATTATATTTTTATTTTTTTTCCATTTTTACCAACTTCCTTGAAAATTTTCTGTTAATGTAGATAATATAATTACGTTCCTAACTCCTTTGTGATCAGTGAAACAGATATACATTTTTATATCTAATAAATCCCTATACCCCAAACGAGGTACGTAAGTACTTCTGATTCTAAAACTTTACTCTAGAATATAATACGCCATATTTCTTAGATCCTTCTTCTCCCTTTACAAAGTACTCCAAAACACTGCAACTTCTACATGCACCACAATTACCTGTCAAATGCAAACACTTTACTACTAACTTCGTTCCGTTGAAACCTTGACGCCACTGTTTTACGTCAAATTGTTATGTATAAACTACTGCAGTTTCAAGTGAAAACGTTCGAGTTTCATTACTTCGTAGACGAAACTTTAGTGAGTTTAAACTGGTATAAATAATCCATATTATAAATGCGAAAGTATCTCTGTCTGTCTGTCTGTTACTCAATCACGCCTTAACTACTGAACCAATTTGCATGAAATTTGGTGTAGGGATATTTTAATACCAGAGAAAGGACATAGGCTACTTTTTACCCCGGGACATAGGATAGGTTTTATCCCGGAAATCCCACGGGAACGGGGACTATGCGGGGTTTTCTTTGACTGCGCGAGCGAAGCCGCGGGTGGTAAGCTAGTTACTTATAAAAAATACGAGATGATATGTGATATAGTGATAGGATAGGGTGATATACCTCTTTTTTATGAATAGGTACTTAATTATAAGGCTGCGTAGTTACTAAATAAAATTTATGAAAATTGATATGTAAGTAGAGCTTTTATGCAATGGATAAATACCTTTTACAGTTTTCAAATAAAAATAAAACAATATGTTTATCACATGTGCTTATCCCAACTAATCTATCTATGCATGTACTAGTTTTATGCAGATCCTTTGATGGTGCGAATAAAATATACACAGAGAAAGATAAAGAAGAAAGATTGTTTCATAACACACATTGATAAAATCTAAGAAAAAAAAAGAAGCAGAATAACAAATCTGTTGAGTTTTTACATTACCCTAATTAAGTTTCATGTCTAGGGAATATTAGTCATTTTACTTCAAAATAGCGGCGTTTATTTTAATACCACGTAAGCTCATTGCATGTAAACTTGCTGTTTCCATGGTTTAAGGTTCATTACTTTTATACCTAATTAACAATTACCTATTGCTAAAATTAATTACACATACTGTACCTGATTTTCGTTTGTTAATTACGGTTACCTATCCTTTATGAAGTGAAATACAAAGATAAATAAGCAATACCTATCACATAAGAAAACGTTTAATAAAATTGTAATGTTAGTCTCCTTAACGCTTATGCCATCTTTGCCAAGCAACCAAAGAAAATTTCTTCTCTCAAAATCTTTTAAAAAATGTAAACGTTTATCATAGATTACTTTAAATTAGAAGAAAATATATATGTATCTATCTTATGTATCAATTTTGTCATAAAAAATGTTTGTCAAATGATCTAACCATGACCTACATCTATTTCAATAACCATTTAGGTTCTCCACATACACAAACACTTAATTATCTATAAAGAAGTCCCATAACCTTATCCGTTAGATACGTTACCTCATCTCTAAGGACTTATTCGCTTTGTAAGAACTTACCTCTTATGTAGCTCATTAGTATTCACCAAAATTAGTGCTCATGTGCTCACAAGGAATTGAAGGACCTTAACAAAAGAAACCGGGTTTTTTCCTCTGTTTGTAGCGGTTTCTAGATCTTTCTATTACTTTCTAGTAATTTTCTTAGCTGGAAAGATTCATCTGTGTCATGATAAATATTATTATTAATCATATTTATACTTATGTTCTCATATTATATCTTCGGGAAACAATTCAATATATTATGTAGTTGTTACGTACTTATAAGTATTGAAATTATGTCAAAAGCTTTTAAAAATTCTAAAACGAGTAAGTTTTATCCTTTATAAATTGTACATACTTGGAAAAGGCTTTGGTAATAAAATATATTCTTTATTTGTATCATTTTACACTTGTACAATCGTTAAATGATTCTGAAAATAACTGCAATATTGCAAAACACGTGTATACTATAATAATTGCTCCATGAGTTTATAATAAGTTTGTTATTGGAAAAAGTTATTATTGCACTATATTTTAATTTAATATATTGATATTGTATACCCAGGTTATTCTGATTGGATATTAGTTTATATAATGTTAAAACTTTTATTGCTGACGCATGTTGGGATAGTGTTTCGTTTTAAATGTATGAAAATATTATAAGAGTTTCGTCTTTTTGTAGAAAACTAAAAAAAGTTAATTTTTAACGTGACTTTTTACGTCAGCATTTAACAGTTCACAAAATCACATTTATTTGTCCATATCGAAACATGTTATGAATTCAACCTAGATTCGACATAATTAAATGAACAAAATATTATTTATTTAGCGCGACTAGCGAACAGCAAGGCTATTGAGTTACTACAATTATATTATTTTATTTGAACAGTTCTGAAACAAAGCACCACTTCGTATTAACACGTTTTGGGAACAACATTCGAGTGTACAATTAATTATGCATTTCATGATATATTGAGTGACGTTAAACGGCAAAAGGTTTTGCACAAATATTATTATCTATACTAATATTATAAAGAGGAAAAGTTTGTATGTATGCTTTTCACGCATAAACTACTGAACCGATTATAATGAAATTTAGCACACATATAGAGGGTAACTTGGATTAACACATAGGATTGGTTTTATCCCGGAAATCCCACGGGAACGGGAACTATGCGGGTTTTCCTTTGAAAAGCGGGCGAAGACGCGGGCGAAAAGCTAGTTCTTCAATATACAGGGTGACTATAGGTGTAATAGTTATAAAGGAGTTAAAGTATAGCTCATTTGGCGTAAAAAAGTAAACATAACTTGCCGTAACTAAGTAGTTTCAGACCTTTTCTCGAAGAATTAGGCAAATTAAAAAAAAGTAAGTAAAATAAGTTTGGATGATCGAATTTGTACACAATGCAAAACTTTAAATCAATATGCATTTTTTTAATGTATTTACAAAGCTTATATTGTACATTGTGTTATGAAGCAAATAAACGATTTGTATTATATTATTTTTTATTAGCACACAACCTCGAAATGTATCCTTTTTAATGAAAAACTTAGTCAAATCATTTAAATTCTATTTCTCTAACTTATTATCTTTAAAAAAATAACTAATTTATTTACAATAGGAAAAGTTTATAATATAGTACCTAGATAGGCAAGTCCCGTGAGAGATACAATTAAACAGAATCGTCAGAAGCAAACGAGAATCACGCTAATATTCAAGTACTAGACCAACTGGATGAAAACAGTTACCTAGTTGTTAATATTTAATGACCAAAACTCAGCACCAGAGGTCATTAGAAATGGATACATTAATACTATGTTTAGTTATGAAGCAAACGTTGCATAGTTTATGTGTTCTGTTTATCTAAGCTTGCATTAATCCGATGCAACGTACCTACCGGTAACGGTATCGGTATTGTAACTGTTATTTATACGAATAACGGTTTCAGTTTTTGCTTCTAGTATGTTCAGTTGTCTTCTTGTAAGGACTGAAGTTATTTCGTGTATCGTGTATCGAAAAATTTTAAGGCAAATCGATTATTGTAGGTAATTAATAAAAGAAAGGGATAGTATAATACTAAGGATGGAATAATAAGCCTTTATAGACTTGTAATTTATTTTTATTTTATCCGGATTTCTTGTTTTACATTATCCTTATCCTATCCTCCTAAAAAACTTTCTTTGTGTTAATAACTTCAGCGTATATTCCCGTAGATATTATTAAATTGATTGAAATGTTGAATGTCATATCAACATAATAAGAAGCTATACCAAGATACTTTTAAAACCCTGCAATATGAAAGTTTGCCTTTGAATATCTGCATTCGTAAAATTGAATAATATAATATTGTATAGGGGATATACTTGCGACGTATTGAATTGATATAAATTCTCATATTTTTGCGTATCATTTTGCAAATGAAATAGGTATTTTTAGATTAAAGTCAGATAATAAAATTGAACAGGGGTGAGTTATTGACTGGACTTGACTCATTGGTTTAATTGTAAGATATATAGATAATAATAATTAAGATATTTTGATTTTGTTGAAATTTGTTTAAAAAACTTCAGTAATAATAGGCTTTTTAAATAAAACAAGTTGTTATAATTATAATTTCAGTTTATTTGTTGTAAACAGTCTTATAATCGAGCGATGAGTTTACAATTAAATGTAAACATATTTTGGCGGTTCTAAGCGAAACTTCCATTACACGAGCTTAAATTTTTAAATTCGTTCATACTAACGTGGCTTCGCAGATTACAACGAGTTTCGATTACATCAAAAATATATTACAGTAGACACAATTCAAATAAAATGTAACTATCACAGAGTACACAAGAATATTGTATCTGTACATTCCAATAATCGCGCTCAGACGCGTTCGATTTTCAAAATGAGCGCCAATTGCTTTCGTTCCATTTTTTTTTCTTTTTTTTACAACCAGCCAGTAAAATAAAAATAGAGTTCTATTCCAAAAAGTTTTTATAATATTTATCTGCAAACCATGCCACATTAGGTACGTACTCTAAATAACAATGATATTTAACACAAAATTATAACCTTATAATATTAATATTTACAGAATTGAAACATGTAATCGAATTACTTTAAAGCATAACTCTCGCGACTATGTACACATCACATGCCTACCATAAGTACAAATATACACAACTTATTATTAATAACAATGTCCTTTTTATGTGTAATTTTTCTTGTGAATTCGCTTTGGCGGCTTCGGTTAGACCTGTGTGAAAAATAAATAAATTTTAATTGTGATAATAATATATCTGTAAGAATAATTTTTAAGAAATAAAACGGAAGATTTTCTTATAATTATAAGGAATTGTGTAGAACTCCCAATTCAATTGCATGTTTATTGAACAAAACTTTACATCATGTTGGTATTACAAAATCTCATGTAGGTACGAGTAACAAGTGTTACCTACCTATTAAAATGACTACTATAAAAATAGAGTCATCCAAAATTTGCGGGAATAAATTATTCTAGATACAAATTTGTACAGACTGTACACATTCAAAAATTCCACCAAAGAGGTAACAACCTCGTTTCAAACAAAAATAAAATGAAGTTTATGAAAAAGAGAAATATCTACAAACCTCCAGCCACGCTTATTTGATTGCTGAAGTCCTCCGGTGAGTTGAGTTTAATTTCTGAAATGACGAAGCCGGATTAAAAATGCCGTCGAGTATGAAAAATCTTATACATTTTACTTTTATTGAGGAAATGTGTTTCATGTTATGTTATATTGTTACGTCGACGTTTGAAGTTATCTTTTATGTTGTTATAGTGGCTTGGTGATTGAAGCCGATATTAAAATGTAGAGTTTAAAAATAGACATTAAAAAAGGAACAATATATAAGAATATCTTAGCGTTCATAAAATCTAAATCATAACCGACAGTTTGACTTTATATATTATGTTTTTTTGCTTAATTTCACAGCTTCTGGATAGCTTATCTAGTAGGTAAAATAACAAACAATTCATAAAAATAAACAAAGTCAAAATGTGTTAAATAGCCTACTAGAGACATAACCAGCATGTGTCCTAAATAATTTAGTTTCATTGCTGCTGCGTTGAAAATGATAGCTTTTAAAATAAAGGAAAGATATTTCTAACTGAGATCTTTAAAATAATTTCAAGTGTGACCATTGCAAGTCTCGCCACGTAATCTCGTAATATTGTGAGGAGTTGCCCTCACGGGGCTCACATATCATTATTCTTTTGGTCCGAAAAGATTAGATATAGTTTTATAAATATAAGGTATCCAAATAGTTTTACTTAGAACTTAGAATACAAAAATATATAGGACTAAACACAAGTCTAGATTAAATTGAAAAAAGGTATTTATTATCTTACGTATTTTTTATATTTCTACATATTTAATAAAAATACCTACATACTTATAAAGTTTTATATAAAAAAGCGTGTAAAAAGGACTCAGCTATACAAGCTAATAAATGTTTTATGTGTTTTATTTGTATTAAGATATTTAACGAGTTTAAAAATGTATTGTAATTTGTACCTTCTGAGAATTGAGTATGTAGATAATATAAAATATCGAAATATTACCAATAGGTACTACTATTCAAATGTATACCCAGAGGTCAGACAAATACATACACACAAACTCCCTAGCATCAAACGTAGTTTTAAATTAAAACGAATTTCTCTTTAACTAGCTATATAAAGCTTTTACCGAACACATGATGCTCGAAAGAATTAAGTCGAAATAACAATAAGATAGTGGGCATGCTGCCAGACTAAACGGAACTAAATGAAGATACTGCGCGAATTGCAAACGATTTTTGCACGAAATGATACCTCTATATTGAGTCTATCTGAGGATACTTCGTGGTTTTATTGATGTACAGTCGTGGTTAGATTTTGTTTTGATTTTATGATTTCTCTGAGGGTATATTTTGTTTTTGTTGTACTATTAATTAATAGTGAAGTACAATAAAAAATAGGTTATAAGTTAAATTTAAATCTGTATATTGTAGTTTAAACTTTATGTTTAGCCCTTTTCATCTGGATAATAATATGTACTAATTTGCTTATCTGTGAATTAATGTATAAAAATTGACGACAATAAGTATTAAGTAGTGAAACTGGGTCCCTAATATGCATTCATAGATTTTTACATATCTCTATCATAGTTTCAAACCTATCGAAAGCTTTCAACTTGAATTCAAAGTACTTAAGGAATGTATATTTTATAAATGTAATGCAGATAGAGATTGTTATAACTTAATATGCACAATTGTAATTAATATGCCCCTTTGATAACGAAAATATATTATTAGACTAAAAGTTAAAATCCAACTGACCAAAATAATAAATTGTCTCAAAGCGTAAAACAATTTACTTCCAAATACTGAACGAACAATTTTACTCATAAAATATGGCGACAAAATTTAAAATAATTTTGGAGATAACATTTTTTCACATCTGCCAAATAAATGGGTCTAATATTTTCACGGTTCATATATTACTTTTTTCAGGGATTTCTTAAAACATCGGGTATTGTATCATATTATACACGTACGGTAGGGGTAGATTTTTATCAATGGTAGGAATTTTAATACGTACCTCGTTCATACACGTTAAAGTATTTATTTTATGAGCTTGTACGATGAATATACATGTTTTAAATAGATGAACATGTAATATTATGAGTGTCCTTTGGAATTTTAGAAATTAATTAGGCTATTTTTTAATTAGAATTTACTAAATTCGATCCAATTAACTACAGAAAACAAACTTAAATAGTGCATGTTAAATTCATCGCCAGTAACGTCCCTGATAGCCTTTTTAACACTTTTTGTCATATATTATAACATATAAATTTGTAATTTATCTAACAGATAAGCTATATAGAACAACCAATTGCCTATAAATGTTTGATTAGAAATTAATGTAAAAGGGATATAATTCATTGTTAATCTACAGTGATACAGTTTCTTAAAGCGTGATTGCGCCTCAGGGGATAATTCACTTCGATATAAATTGTGTTTATCTATTGGGTCGAACCCCTGGAATTATTTGTAAAGTCTATGTATAGTAGATTAATTAAAGATGGATGATATTTGTATAAAATAAGCTTTTATAGATTATACAATACGAATTAAAAACTGCAATAGGAATGAATGAATTATTTTTAATCTATATGATAAACATTGAACAAACAAAGAGAATTCATTATTACATAATATTATTTATACCTACACAAATGTTTATTAAAGAGGGAAATACAATTTCGTTCAATATTAAGTGAAATGAAATGAAATGAAATGAAATAAATTTATTTGTCCATTTTATGTTTTACAATTAAAGTACGACAGTGGATCCCAAACTAAGTGAAATACTTGTGTCTTGGGTTAATTACTTTGTTTTATCATACAATATTTGTAGCATTTCTTAGAACCTTTGTATTCAGGCTGCACAATAATTTCCTGATTCTATAGATTAACATGAATTGAAAATATATAAAAATAAAAAAATGTGTGCGTGTACTAGTGTTCACACGTAAGAACTAAGAAGTAAAACTTCTTTATGACCTTATTTTTCAAAAAAATAATTTACTATATGCAACTTTACAGAAATGCGTCGAATCACGCGTGGTAGGGATAAGAAAAAGATGGCGCGTAGCGAAAATATGTCACGCGTAACGAAAAAATGTTACACAAAATTTTTTTCCAACCCCGATAAAGAAGTTTCACTAAAAAAAACATAAATAAAAATAATCAAAAATCCATACTAATAATATTAACATTACTTACCATACAACCTAAGTGTGCCTTCACTCTTGCCAAGCGAGTTAGTGCTCACACAGTTGTAAGTCCCGATGTCGTTTTTGGAAAACTGACGGATTGTGAGCCACATGGACACCTTGTATGAGGATTTCTCTTCTCTGATTGTGTATTTTGGCCTGTGAAATTGTTATGTATGAGACTGGGAATTTTTTTTAATCCATATATAATGATTATTAGGGTGTTATTTCACTAATTATCTGCGAGGAAAGTATTTGTAAAGAATCATATCGCTTCATTTAGTTTGAAGTTTGAAGCGATACTATTGGTTATTTATAAACACACTAGATTTCCGCCCGCGGCTTCGCCCGCGTTTGCAAAGGAAAACCCGCATAGTTCCCATTCCCGTGGGATTTCCGGGATAAAAACTATCCTATGTGTTAATCAAAGTTACCCTCTATATGTGTGCTAAATTTCATTGTAATCGGTTCAGTAGTTTTTACGTTAAAGAGTAACAAACATCCATACATCCTTACATCCATACAAACTTTCGCCTTTATAATCTATATTAGATTCCTATACATCCTAGCACAATATTTGTGAAAGAGCACCCTTAATCTTATATCCATTAAATAAAAGAAATAGTTACACCATTTATAAAGTATTTAAGAGATAGTTGTTATACCTACATTATACATATTATATAGGTACCAGTGATTTCGTATTACAATACAGATTAGTGAAATGAGAATTACTAAAGATTTGTTTCCACAAACATCTATCTCCATATTATAGTTTCGTAAGAATTTCTTTGACTCTTTAATAAAATTATCAATATCTTTCGGTTACAATTGATGATCGATAGAATACTTTTGATTATAAAATAAACATTTCAATCAGAAGTTTCTTAGCAGTTCTCTTACTGTATCCATATTTATATTTTAAGTTATTACATAGATTATATCGCGGGTGCGGCGCGCTAGAGTGCGGGGACCGAATCGAGAAATTCCGTAGCGAAAAAACCTCACGCTCCCCACTCCGACGGGCGGAGGTGTGGCTTGAAGGCATCGCATGCAATAGCTTTACCGCGGCAGTCTCCGAGTGCCACACGTCGTTTTTTTTTCTCGAATCATAAATATCTATCTTTTCCACAAAAAAGTTTTTTATATACATGTATAGAACACATATCTCTACACATACCATACGGTAAAGTTATTTATATATTTACAGAAGCGTGTTAATAGTATAAAGATTAACTAGGCCGTGGGCGTGTGATCCCTTACAGCACGCAAGGGCTTAGATAAGCCTATATCCACGAAAAGTGCTTAGTCTTACTGATATCTGTAGAAATTGTTAACCATTTATTTCTTTGTTAAATGTTACAGTTTATACTTAACTAGTACTTTTTATAGGAACGAGCGTATATTGAATTAATCGTTTTTTTTTTGTATGCACGAGCGTTTAATGTACCTAATGAATGAATCGGTTTTTAAATCGGTTAAAAATTAGTTTTATCTAATATGAAGAGGAAAGTTTGGTTAAAATATTAAATTAGATCTGAAATATGAACTTGCACCGATTTGAAAAATTAACTCACCTATAATTAGCTGTAAGTAAGTCATATATATAACATATAGCCTATATTTTGTTTATTTTAACCCTGAGTAAGGCCGGGCTCTACAAATGTATAAAACGCGTTTTGAATCCGTTTAAAAACCTTAAATTATTACTTAAATGTATTTGTTCTAATTGTGTCATTAGATTGAATGATTACGTTTCAGAATAGAGTGCTAAATTTGTAAGCAACGTTTCTTACAAACAAATTCAATTAAAACTCCCACACTTTGCTATAAATGTATGTTCGTCATTGTATACAAAGTACAAAGGGTAATGTACCGTTTCATTCTTAATGATTCGTAATAACCGAGTTTGTACTTCATTCTGCTTTAGAAATTCGCTAAACAATGTCTATTTGTATGTAACTTTGTTTTGTTTCGAAAACTTCGAGAATTTGACTATCTTTAAAGTAATTGGGCAAGTGCTAAGAATAAACAGTAGAAAGATGGGATATGATTTTAGTGTAGGTTGGGAATAATGAGTAATCTTATTGAATTTTGCAATATTTTTTTGAAGAATAGCTAACTAATTATTAGTTATTTAGTTCACACATTACATTATAACCCTATGATATATAAAGAACTATAACGTAGTACGTTAGTAGAATTAATGCATACCTAGTCATTTAAGAATGAATTTTCAACATCGCTACATCATTAGGTTTTGGAAATAATATTTTTATACACAGTTTAAAAAAAATATTTATACTTTATAGCATCATACTTTATAGTATATATTTTAGTTTCAAAAATTTCCTCTTCTTGTCTTCCACGTAGGTATATTGTACTATGTAGAGTTAATTACACGTTTTAAATTCAGGTCCATCAAGACTTAATAATATCAATTCCAGATGGAACTGACTTTTAAAACATTTCCAAAAATAAAAGGGGGGGGATAAAATATTATCAAATAAACTATTATCTACAAAACTCACCCATCCAACAGCATCTCTCCTCTATTCTTGATCCAATAATTGATAGTATTAGGATACGCTTCCACATAGCACTTCAGTTTGACGTCCGTGCCGAGAGGCGCGCCCAGTAGCTGGTTGGGGACCTTTACTGTTGGCGCGACTGGTGAGAAGATTATAAATTAGGGAATAAATATAATAATAGATAAATAAATATTATAATAGAGAAACATATTTTTTATTATGCGAGTCCACACAGAGCGAACAGCTTCACGAAGCAATTGCTACGCTTGGTCTATGTGGAACCACCTAATGCATTTTTTGTAGAAAAGTCAATTAAGAGGACTGTTGCTTTCGAGTATGTAAATAAAAGCAAATAAAAGTTAATTTTCAAAAACTTTTCGTGGGTATTTTGACAGGTTTAAACAGTAAATATAGGTACAGTATATTGGTATCTACTAAAATGTAATATTAGAATTTTGAAAGGGCGATTTACGTGGCGTGTGGGACAAAGAAAATAAGTTGCTCAAAAAGTTAAAGAAGAAGATATTAACAACAATTATTAATATAAACAATTAAATAAAAGCATCACATACAATTCAACCTACACTTGCAACAATAATTTACCACGCAAAAAATCCATTGACCAATATCAGTTGAACAAATAAATATGCGTCCATAAGCATGCCTTATCAGAGATTTATTTGACGCGTGTGTACTGTATGGCGCAATAATTCCCAGTTATAGAACGCTCTTTATCCCAAGTGCATCGTGCATTGTGACTGATGCAGCCATGTCAAGCTGTGTTCATGGAGGGACAAGCGACAGCGGAATCATCGAAAAATATTATATTTTATGATCTATGATTATTATAGATAAGAACGATAAAATAATTATTGTTGATATTGAATTATATCTCATTAAAGTCATAAATATCAGTCAGTCAGGAAATAAAGTGAATAAATTAATAATTGAACTAATGGAGTCAGGCCCCATGCTATATGCTGCATAAAACAAGTTCGAAACAGCGCTGATTTTCAGACTAGTCAAATGATAAATTATAATATTTAGTTAATATTGTATTAATTACAATATGTTTTATTTAATTCAATCACAAATGAAAATTGCAAGACATTAGAATAGCAATTGAAATGTAGCCGATATTATACTAATGCATGCATAATTATTAAATAGGTAATACAATAATCAATAATAATGTATAATTTGAAATGTAACAAATAATATTTTAAATAATTATGTCTAATAAGCTGAATGAATTCGTGTATACGCCATTGTAACAGTGTAACGATATTTAGTGTGAACACAGGCTCCTGAAAAACAGTTTATAACTATATTAGGAGCCTGGGTCATTAAGTTTTTGTAACATATGATGGTTTAAATAAATGATTTATTTATTTATTAAGCCGCAAAACATAATCATTGTGTTATTCCTGATACATATTTTAATGCTTAATTATTATTAATGACTATTGATCATTGAATTCCTCCTACATGACTATTTAATCATCTATCTCCGCTACCCTGATCGCTACCGCTCGTCCACACTACACTAGATCGCGGCCCAATTGGCAGCCAGCCAGAGCTACCTACATTTTTCACTACGAAATAGCATGTGGAGTCTTCAGATTATTGCGAGGACGTCGAATTGCTTCTGACTGAGCTTGACGTACAAGCAGATTTGGGAGACAATTATTTTTCGATCAACCCACGTATTGTTTTGTTAAACAAATTTATTCGGGTATTTTTAGAATCTTTGAACCTGAATTGGCATATAGTAAGTATATATGTATTTATATATGTATTTATAGATATAACAAGCTTCGCAATTTGGGACACGCTGGTTTGGAAATTAAGGCGAGGCTCAATACGAAATGAGTTCAGTTTATTTACTTTTTTAACTCTTAGTTCCTGAGCTGCAACTTCCTTATTTTTATCTATTCTATACTAATTCTACGAATCAGCACGACAACGACCAAAATTCTTACTGAAATAAAGACGTTTATGTTCTATAAAATATTCTGTAACATTTTCATCCATACATCCATTTACATTTACATTTACAAAGCTAACAACACAACTATTGTATGAAATTATTCATAAATTGAATTTTAAATTGGCTGAGCTGATTCTATATAATTTCAAAATCAAACATTATTAAAAGTAACAATATTTTGCCTCAAGGTACGCTATATTCCTCCAGGTTTATTAGAAAACCTTTCTAAGTGCTCGGAAATGCAATTGCTTTAGTCGTTTCGACGTATTGTATTCGTTATATTGTATTGCATCTCTCTTGTGACCAGAACGAATCTTATTTCAAGAATGTCTTTAAACTTTGTATTATTAAAAACATGTGTATCCAGTTTTACTACTTCTGGATATGTTTTGAGATTATCTGTCTGTTATTGAAAATCTATAATATAAAAATGAATCCCAAAATGTGTTGGTAAGCGAATAACTTGAGAACGGCTGAACCGATTTCGTTATTTTTTTATTATATTCCTTGAAGTACGAGGATGGTTCTTATGTAGAGAAAACGTAAATATATATTATATGTATCAGATAATATTGTTAAATAGGATATTTTGTTTTGACAACAACAACATTGACTTTTCTGTAAGTCATGTAACAACCCTTTTTAACTAACGCCTACAAATACTACGTGAATTATTTAATTTCTTGTGATTTATCAATATTTAGTTTATACCTACTTCCGATAGCTTCACGCAATTTACACGTTAAATCAAACATCAGCAATCAAATTCACTCAGCGTTGTTTACTGAAAATTGCATAATATACTCGATAGTGAATCCTGGCTTCGATCCAAGGGCGTGACAGTGAAGCTCAGTGGATTATAATGTTATTCGTTAGCCGAAGTATTGGCAGGATTCACATTGTACATACGTCAGGTGGTGGCCATTTTTTCTACCTGAAATGCCGCTTGATTGAAATACATGACGGTGGAACGTTTGAAGGAACATTATAGATCTAAAAGAATGAAATTGACAGAATGTGTGTGCGTTCCTTAAGTAGGTTTTAATATTGTCGATTATTAAAAACATCCGTCCGTCGGATGAAGGAAAATATAGAATGTACTTAGGTTTCGATTAAAACTAATAATAATTATCGGACAATGGAGTTAATTATAATCGATGTAATGTACGCGTATTATCTTGTCCTTGTAGGTCGATTGTAATATTGTCAGATGTTATGAAAAGTTTGGGAAATCATAAATCTTAATTATGGAGAATGGAGGAAAATATAATATTATTATAACTATAGTTTCTTGTAGGAACAGAGATGGCATGTAGAATATATTATTTTTGCCATATAATATATATTATTTCTACCAATAAAATATCAATAAAGACTTTCCACGTCCATACAAAAATGAAAATTGTATTAATGTTATTCAATATCTTTTGGTCGATTGAAAAAACTGGAATATACCGAATGCTAGTACCCAGGAAACATATGAAACTGAATATCCTCGGCCTTTAATATTTTTTGCACAGACTATAAATAAAAAAAAATGTTTAACTCCAGTTTTGTGTGGATAGCATTGCGGTGAACCTCTGTGGAACTTTGCGCGTATGATTAATTTCTGAATCGGGCGAACTAACCACTTTCCAATTTAATGACCGAGCAAAACTATTTCAACCATTTCCGGGATTTCGCTTTCAGGATATTAAAGAGAGTTTATTTGGGAATAATGTTTGAGTGAAAATGTTGATTTGTGTGAAATTTATTTCCTGCTTGCTGCCCCGCTTTTGATTGCTTCATCTAATTAGTTTTTAACGTTTTTTGTTATTTATAGTAACTATTAAACAATATAATTTTATTACAGATCTTTGTATAATTACGAAAGTTTTTAAATACTCATTTCATAAATTGTATTGCGTGAATTAGCAATTAAATTAGGATCAATGTAATTTTAATACATATAATATATTAACCTATTCTCTATTGGGACGTAGATCATGCTATTTATTATTATGAATAATTAAACAAAATTGGAATAAAAAAGGACCTAATTAGTTATTTTCGAGTAGGTTATAAAAACTTAAAAATACTTACAATTAACATTCAGCGTGATCCGCTTGCTCACAGCTGGTGGCACGTCGTTGGACGCTATGCAGAGGAACGCGCCCATTTGCCGCCGGTCGACTCGCCAGAGTGGCATCGAAGAACCGACGTAGCTTTCCACTGAAAAATAATTCTAGGTAAATTATATGTTTTTATTAATTTTGGAGATCAATCACAACACAGTTAATATCCCTCTTCAGTACATAGTATAAAACAAAGTTGCTTTCTCTGTCCCTATATCCGTATGTATGCTTAAATCTTTAAAACTACGCAACGGATTTTCATGCGTTTTTTTATAGATAGAATTATTCAAAAGGAAGGTTTTAGCACAGACTAATAATAATATACTACGTATACAAGTTTTAGTCTATAATTTATACAAAGCGGGCGAAGCCGCGGGCGGAAAGCTAGTATATTATAAACGTGAAAGTTAGTAAAAATTTATAGGTACATTCTATCGCGATTACCATTTTAGGGAAAAGTAGCTGATCTGATATGAAATTAGATGCAGACTTTCCCATAGTGACCGATCTAAATGTATCGGTGGGTAGGCCTTTTCGAACATAGAAAAGGCCTTAGAATACACTAATTATAGAAAAAAGAAAACAAGAAATGCTTATATAATAAATAAACAGAATATTCATAATATGTTTACAGTACATTATTAACAGAAACAAAAAATAATTAAATAAAAAGCTGTGAATGCCGTGACTCAAATCATAGATGTAACAGGGTGATATCACGAACTGAGATATGTACGAAAAAGATTTATAACTACTTAAAAACACGATGCGATTCTAATCTGTTATTATGGCTACAATTTTCCGACCTACCCACACATTTTATTCCTTGCTAACTACTACAAATTGAACGTAATCTACATTTCTTAGGATTTCTTGTAGTAATACTAAATCAATGGGTTTTTACTTTACATCGAGCTTGTAAGGGCAAGAGCATTTTTCGTGATCTTATATTTTAGTGTGAACGAAAACTCGTATTTAGTGTTGTTCAGTATTAAAACATTGCATAGAATATTTTCGTACGCACTAAGAACAACAAAAGAATGCTCGAATCGAGCAGCTCGACGCCTGTTTACACTAAAATAATTAGACACAGTGGGGTTAGAATAAGCATTCGCTCGTTTGATGTAAAAGCACCATTTAATAATGACCAAATTCAAGTTGCAAATGTTTTTTAAGCTCGCGTACAATAATTTTACACTACTCATATTGGTTTATAATTCATAAAATATGTATTGAATTAATGAGGCCTCTATTGTGGTTATCGGTATATTTCGGGTTTATCTATACGTTTATAATTGATTTAGTATTTGAAATGTTCACTAATTAATCTAATATGGTAAGGATTATTTTGTTCCAGCTGTGCCCTGCGGTTTTACCCGTATTGCTCCGTTCCTGTTGGTCTTAGCGTGATGATATAGTATAAGCCTTATAAGTTATAACCTTCTTCGATGAATGCGCTATCTAACACTGAAATTTTTCAAATCGGACCAGTAGTTTCCGAGACTAGCGCGTTAAAACAAACAAACAAACTCTTCAGCTTTATAATATTAGTATATAGATTTACATGTTTATAACGTACAATTTAACCTTACGTATTTATTTCTAAACGTTTCAAAGGCCTTAAAAGTTTACATTAGAATAAAAGCACGTCCCTGAATCATTTAAACTGAAATAATTGTGTTATTTTTCAAACGTTATATGTGTATTTGAATGAATTGCTATCAATACTTCAATTTTACACAAGTAAATAGCATTCACTTTACCATTGCATTAATTCGATGTCACATCAATCTATTTTTCGATTTCAAGATAAAAGTTCAATTTAAAGGGCAGGTGGAGCGGATGATGGCGACTTTTTGATTAAAATAGAGAGTGGATTTTATTCACACTCGAACAAATAAACTATCATTTGTATTGCTTGTGAGGAAAGTGATGTGTTTGTTAACTCTAACATGCAATTAATTGGTGAGTTCTTGAACAATACTTATTGAACAGATTGAAGCGTAATGAGGGAATGAGATTGATTCTTGCTTCTTATGTAGATGTTAGGTAGTCATTTATTTCTGTCTTTTTAATAATTTATTAATTATAATTTATTTCTGTCTATTATCTTTATTTTCATTGCCACCCGTGGTATATCTTTATCCTTTACCTTGGGCAGCCTGGAAGAGATCGCTGAAAAGCGATAAGGTTGCCTTATGTGCTCTACACGTTTTCCTTTTCTTTTAATATTATGTATTAAAATTTGTAAAGGTACATACAATTGTTAAATAATACGTTTTTTAGTACCAATTAAAGTATAAGACGACCTTTTACAAGCTAAAATGTTTAAATTCAGCTGAATCAAGGTACCTACTAAACAGTAATAGAATAATCTTGCCTTTTTACACCAGCTAACAAAATAACGAATTAACAAAGTCTTAAAATATTGAACTTTAGAAGGAATAAGTGTAAAAACTTCGTTCGCTAGCAATTTATGAACGCACCTGCGACTTCTCAAGATGGGGCTTAGCGTTATATATCTGAACATTTTCACACATGAGATCTTACTTTACATAAGTAACCTGGGGTTTTAAGGGATTGAATGGCGTAAAATTTAAGAGTTTCTATGGGAATTTTCAAATGAATTTTCTACATAATTTATTAAATATATGATTTCTTTGCGTTGCTATAATTTTTTACTAATATAAAGTACAATGTTTGCTAAAATTTTGATAGTGGTTAAAATGGCTTTTCCTTTTAAATATCACTATATTTTAAACTAGCTTTCCGCCCGCGGCTTCGCCCGCGTTTCAAAGAAAAACCCGTTCCCGTATGATTTCCGGGATAAAACCTATCCATTGTCCTTTCTCGGGTATCAAAATATCTCTATACCAAATTTCATGCAAATTGGTTCAGTAGTTAAGGCGTGATTGATTAACAGACAGACAGACAGCGTTACTTTCGCATTTATAATATTAGTACTTATGGATTAAAGAATAACCGTTTATAACTAAGGAATTTTAAAGTCACTTAAATGTCAGTCAAAATTAATAGGTGTAAAAAGAAATGGGAGAAATATTACAAGAGTAATTTTAACTGTATAGTGTACTTACGTATTAAAGAAAGGAACAAATACTTTTGCAAACACATAAAAAAGAAGAAAATATATTTGCGTTAGTAAAGGAATTTAGAAGTTCATTCGGTGCGAAAGTTAGATCTATTACCTGCTTCTACGTTGTTTTAATCGAGTGAAAATTCTGGATTTGCACTTTGATCCCGACTTTATCTAGGATTCCTCTTTAAGTTTTAGTGCTTTTGTAGAGCTTTTAGTACGAAGTGATTTGATTTGGTATGGCAATGGTATAATAATACTTTTATATCGAATTTTGGACAATGCAAGGTAATTTATTATATTAACCTTGCAGTGAAATAATCACTATAATTAATTTTAGTCAACAACCTTTTCGAAATAGAAAGATATTATCCCGAAAAATGATATTTCACATTTATAAATAAACATTTTTAATGACAATATAATTAATAAGCAATGTTTTAATAGACTAGATATTTTATTGATTAGGTATCTAGGAAATTTCGTTAAAAACTTTAAAATGACTTCCTACCTAATTATTTAGATTTACGGCACTACCTTAGTAATGTTTAAAGTTTACATGTTTACAATTTATAAATTTTACAGACAATCAAACCAGATGCTTCCGACCTCTTCTTTCTAGTATACATATAACTTAATTAACAAATTAATTTTAAAGCCTGCTAATTATATAATATAACATCTAAACACCTCAATAATATACCCACTTCATAATATTAACAAAATGTCAACCCCAAAGATGTCCATATATTTAACGACATCACATTACAATACCATTCAGGATCATCCACAATATGAAAGAACCATTTAGAAAGTTCTAGCATAATGCAGTCACGTAAAGAAATTTCACGTTGTAAAATAATAACGTGACGTGACGTAGCTTTGTCGTTAGGGTGCGTGTACATTGAACTATAATATTAATAAAACACTTAAGCACGTTTTTATACTGTGTCGTAAATAATAATTAAAGTATGTTAATACTTGTAGTTTTTTAAGTAGAAATGAAAGAGTGTGAAGTATGATTTATTAATTGCATTACTTACGATTTAAATAGAAGCATGATCACTGGCTTATACACAAATTATGTTGAAATTACATGTAGAACCAGATTTTTTTTGAAAAAACTTAACTTTATTTGAAGATAGATAGTTTTTCGTTCCATTTTTATTTAAGAATATTTATTAGTTCATAGTTTTCTTGCAGAAGTATATATTCATTTCGCTACAATTTTTATTCGTGAAAAGTGATCAAATATGCAAATTCGTTTTTTTTAGCAGCAAAAGAACATGTATGATAAATTTGTTCGTTTATTCGTTTTAGTAAGAGGTAAATATTTAGACACAAATGCATTTCTTTCACCGGTAGGAAGCTAGATTATTCCTTAGTAACATTGGCTAAAATCTATTATTGTTAATATCATAGATCAACTCTAGAGGCCTCATTCCCCTAATTGTTATTTAGATCCAGCAAATTTATTTAGGTTAGTGGTGTTAGTTGAGCTTTATCTACGTGTACGAAATCGCAGTCATAATAAAAAAGTTCTTTAGAATATTTAGATCTATAATAGCTACGTATATAATAGGTATATAATAGCTAAAGGAAATAGTAACTAATTACATTTACTGTACATTAAAACATAGCTTTTACAGCCGTAACACTTTTTATTGTAGTGTACCTAATTAACATTTTAATAATACCTCTGGAATACACCTTACACATTTTTTAATTAACCTCTAAGGTTAGTTAAAAAATGTATGTTTCGTCATTAAATAAAATTTAATTGTTTACTGTGTGTCTTGTTTATTGATTATTGTCTTGTTCATATAAGATATATATGAACGTAACAGAGGCAAAATAATATGATGCCAGTAAACAAGACTTCACTCAACACAAACAAAAAACCAATTGTGAAATCGAAGCCTTACATTTCCAAGCTATAAATCGCTTTCCAACTCTTGTATGAAACTTTACACAGACAGATAATCGAATATTACCTTCCTTATGAGCGCTGATTTAGCCTCCGTGACTGCAGAAACATTTACCCCCGACTAAACTTTCAGATTCTTTGACAACTCGAGCTAATAAAATTTTATTTTATCCACCCCGTATGGAAATTATCCAGGAGTTCATATTGTAAGCGTGGAACTTTTTCTTTGTCATTACCGAATGTAATAAAAAGATTTTAAGCATCGCTTTATCGGAAATCGTTTTGTTATTGTTGCATTGTATGAACATTGAACAACAATACTATGTTTATCTATATTGCCTAATGCTCGCTAATTGAAATCTATTCGTGCGTTTTATTATGATGATGCCTGTTCATTTTAAATGGAATACCTTTTATTAATATGATGTTTAGTTTATTTTTTTATAGAGAAATATTAATATAGTAGATACTAGTTAGATATCTCATATGTCTTTTTTTTAACAATGAGCTTAATTTTCTACTGGCTGTGCCCCGCGGTTTTACGCGCAGTGCTCCGCTCCTGTTGGTCTTAGCGTGATGATATATTATAGCGTATCTAGCCTATATGTATAGCCGTCCTCGATAAATGGGTTAGGTATAACACCGATATAATTTTCAAATCGGACAAGTAGTTCCTGAGATTAGCGCATTCAAACAAACAAACAAACTCTTCAGCTTTATAATATTAATTAGGTAGGTACCTATAGATTTCATATTTTTTAACAGAGTTTTATTATCTATTTATAACTGAGATAGGATTTTAAGGCTAAAATCATTAACATAATTAAACTATAAGTTCAAGAATGTCTATATAGTTAAGGCACTTTAACTATTATAAGTGAAAACAAAACTCGACTGAAAGCTTCGTGAGTTGTATCATTTATTAGTTGTCTTCCATTAGTTTCTGTGCCTTTATTTTTAATATAGTTGAAACTATTCATGGCACGAAGGATTAACAAGCCTAATAGATGATGTATCTAGGTACTTTTTCTATTTTTTGTAATGTACTGATTCTTTCGACGTGATAGTCGCTGTAGAAAATAATGGTGTAGTAAATATATTTTTTTCAAAAATTCTAAGATGTCTACAAATTCAAATAAATATTATTCAAGGTGTAATTTTTTTATACATAAATCAAGTCTGAAAACATGTAAATATAAGTACCTACTGAATTATTATTTCATAAAGAGTGATATTTATTTTGACAAAGAATTAGCTTAGAAGAATTTATTAGAGGTTAGAGCACAATGATTACCTTTGAAACTAAAAGAAAGAAAAATTACCTTTTTCAAACTCCCTGGACATGGGTTTCTTCAACAATATGGGTTCATGGTCCTCCCTCCTCCACGTGATCTTCGGAGGAGGATGTCCAGTAGCCTTGCAGGTGAGGGTCGCATTCTCCAGCTCTTGGACTGAAACGTCCCCGGAGGTATCGTCACTCATTATGTCTGGTGGTACTGCGGACAAAGAAAAGAAATATATTTTATAAGTTACCTATTAATTTAAAAATTAATCGGCTGATCGTATAGATTCAAATATTCTAATCCAGTTGGATGGTAAAATCTCGTATTAAGTATTTAAAATGTTCGTATTAAAACACACATTTAATTTCAATATAAAATCTAAACGCTCACTTTTCCAATATTAGTTAAGCCTCGTCCGTAATAACAAACGGAAAATTAAAATAATATTTTGTCCAATACAGTCCAATGAATAAATACAAAACGTAAATTGAACTCATAACCTTTAAAAAATATATGTAAAATATATTCTACCTTTGTATAGGTACATTGTATCTAGTCTTTATGTTGTAAATCACAAACGACGAGCGCGCTTTTTTTCAAATTTCGAACATGATAGGACATTTTTTTAATGATTCTTTTTCTGCTTTTTCTTTTTTTTTAATAAGGGCCAGCATCTAAGGAGGATTGTTAAAAAAATGATATTATGTTATAAAGACGCGTTTACATATAATTTTGTAACCTATAGTAAAATATAATCCTTACATATTAACTATTATTTTTCAATAAAAATAAAAAGAGTTCTAACGTACCTAGACTAAAAAAAATACTTTCATTGATATTAGGTATAACTTTACATAAAACGCACATTATTATTTTTACTACAAATAAGAAAGTGTTTTATTCAAAGCATAATTTCCTATGAAAAGGACTACAGATTTATTTCAACAAGCGAGCCGAGGCGAGAGCACGCGTAAAAAAGCGTTCAATGCAAATGGCATACCGGGCAAGACATTTAAAACAACAAAAAGATTCCATGTTATTCCGTAAGACGATATAAATCACGGCTTTATTGTGAAAATTTCACTTTCCCGGGCTGAGAGTGAAAAAAGTTTCGTAGAAATTGTTCAACGGCTTTGCATATAATTTCGCGTAACTAGCTTTGTCCTGCGACGTGGTTTGTGAGAAACTTATTGAACTAAAACTTTTATGGCAAAGTTTTTTTTTTAATTTTATTGTTTAAAAGTTATGTAAGTCAATAAATTCTCGCTTAATTCAATTACAAATTAACATTAAATACATATTATGAATTCCCGTATAATACGTGATTGATATGACGTATATATATGTATTGTGCGCCGTACAGATAGGTAGTATATTATTTTTACACATTTTAAATACAAGGAGGATTACGCAACAACACATGTCAAAAGTTTCATTTTAATTATGTAAAATATAAATAATTAAAAAATTTCCGCCTCGTAAATTTAATTATATTCCAAATTAAAATTTATAGAATGAATTTTTAAAACTGAAAAATAGTTTCGTCATTATATTCATAAATGGTTTTAAATTGTTTCCCCTCGGATTATTGCGAGATTATCTGAGATCATCCAAATCAAAACGAACACATTTTTTGTATGTTTGCATTTGCAATTATCGTATTTATTAAATCCCATTTAAAAGCACTTAAATACGAGCAAAGAGCAAGCTTTATTCATGCTAATATTGAAACATCAATCATACCGGATTTATCCATATGGGAAAAATAAATTAAGCCGTTACGACACTTTATTGACACGACACAATTTGTTTACTGAACGTATTTGAATTTAGAATGTCTATTTCAGGGATTTTAGTTTTCCAAAATGCCACTCGAATGTCCTTCGATATGACAATCGTTATTCTTTTAAGCGGCTTTTGACAGTTCCATTTTAGAACCGTTAAGCATTCCACCGATAAAATATATCGGATTTTGAAATAAAAAGTACATTTTTTAACTTCAACACCGATCTATAAAAATACTAGCTTACCGCCCGCGGCTTCGCCCGCTTTCTCTAAAACGATTTGAGATTTACACTATCCTATCTCTCAAGTTGGATCGAACTGCACAATGTGTGCGAATTTTATTATAATCGGTTATGTGGTTTAGGAGTTCATTCAGGACAAACATTGTGACACGAGATTTAATATTTGGCAATAAAAAACACCAAACTATCAAATTGTGATCATTAAAAAACAACACTTCATAGATTTCATGTAAAGTAACGTTGAATCTTAGATTAAGGATTGGTCGCGCGCTGCGCGAGCGCGGAGACCAATCCTTAATCTAAGCGTTGAATATTTCTCCAGATAAAAATCATCTGAAACGCATTATTAAGCAAATCTTATTTTCATCCAAAACACGCACCACTGGCCGAAAGAAAAGCGCTAAAAAAACTAATCGAGTCACGATTCACGGAGTAGCTTCGAATATGGAATAAGTTCGAAATTGGAAAAGGAATCGCGACAGTTCCCGCGCATGCAAATTGTGGACACAAATAAAAGTAAATTGCAAAAGTTGGCGCGCTTTTGAGGTTATACCTAACCTAACCTCAAAAATACATCACGCTTAAAATGCATGGCAGTAATGAGAAAAGGTAATTTGTGACGCAAAAACTTCGTTTGATTGTTTGTTTTAGTTTGTTTGACTTTGTTAATTGTGGAGTTTCAGAGTAACTGTAATAATTTCGCGAATTTTGCTCGGCCATTCGAAAGCGTAGCTCGTAACTAAGATAATGGATAAAGGAAGGAATGTGTAAACATAATTTTGAATGGAGGTGAGTTTAGTTGTAATATAAATTCATTTTAGAAACTACAATTGCATAAGTTTTCATATGCATGTGTACTGTGTAGGTTTAGCAGCTACCTAGGATAGCCCTTGGCATTTAAATTCGTATTTAGGTCGATATTAACCGAATTCAAACAGTGTTTATAAAAAATAATGGCTACAAAAAATTACTAAATCGCTTAATTAATTTTTGTAAAACATTAAAATGCTAATATTTTATTCTGTTAATCAAGGTGGGCAATAAGTTTTAAATTCAAATGAAATCATTGAACGTACACATTTAATATATATAATTTCACGTTTATAAAAGTAGGATTACTATCACGTTTTAACTTATGAAAGTACTGCAGCTCCATAAATCGGCAGGCAATGTTACTTCGAAAATGAATTCTTTATACAAAGGGTGGCAACCAACACATGCACACAGCCTTCGCACGACGTATTCATGTAACGAACTACCTATGTGTGCGTGGCCCTAATACTTGACACGCCTAAGCCCGATTGGTATTATTACGCTATAAAACAATAAGGGTCAAATTCCGTTCCACGCGCCATAAAGATAGTGTCGCGTTTTATAACTAAATGAAGTGTTTACCTCAATCAAATTTGAGCAATATCGCTCGGAAGGAAGTGTGGCTGTATAATTTTATAGAGGGTACTTATTAGGGTTTTTGGTTTTGCCACGTAGAGAAACTGTAATTATATGTATAGCGCTATAATTCCTTGATTAATAATTAAACGGAGACATGTTTCGGTAACAAGAAATCAATGCCATTAATGACGTCGATTGACATGTATATTATATTTTGTAAGTCACTGATAGCTTATTTATTTTAACTTATATTTTCATACATTTTTGTTAATATTTTAACTGATAGCTTATCAGAAATTAGAAGTTATGAAACTAAGCATAATTCTAGAAGATTTACCAACTAAATGTAAATTATAATGTTATTCGGCGAAAATTGCTATAATTTACATTTAATTCAGATATTAAAATTAAAACATATACCCACAATAAAACGTTTAATATATCTGCATAATATTGTAATAGATAGTAATAAACTATATAATATGATCCGTCACCGTAATTTTAGCAACCAATTCACCACATGATTTATCACTCCTCGTCAGCCTTCATAACTTCCGAGAGATAATGTTGAAATTTTATTTTGCTTTGAAGAAAGCGTCGTTTGAAAAATTTCATTGCAATATGTTAGCTGGATGTCAGTCTGATGGAATATCTTTATTGTTCTCTATACGCTTGTATGAGATGTGAAAAACTGAACGTTGTACGTAATACACAACTTTCAGTTCGTGTTTTTATGTGGGAAAATAGTTTTCTACGCTCAATGTTTTATGGGACTTCATAGATATGTTTGATAGGTGTTTTTATTATCATAATAATATTATAAACGATGTATGGATGTTTCTTACTTTTTCACGTTAATATTACTGAACGGATTTGGATGAAACTTTACAGGTCTATAGTCTATAGGTCATCATAACACATGGACTATAAAAATACTTGATTTTTCACGTATACGTCCGCGGGTGAAGCTGCGCGGCAGTGCTATAGTATGAAGTCAAGATCATGATATTTTTTTTAAACACATTTGTGCTTTTTCGAATGATAAAATATTATGTTTAAGAGATATAAATAGGTAATTGGATATATAAATATATAAATAGTTTTTGGATATATAAATAAATCATACAAAAATGTTATCTTACAAAAGGCCAGTAAAAATAAAATATTAAGCAGATAATAAGGGCTTATTCGCTATATATTGTGCGTGATAATGTACAATGCTTGTTTATTTTTATCTTGAACGATATTTTATTTATATTAAATCGGTAAATAAGGTATTATTATAATACAATATTTCTCAGCTCCTACTGGTCTGAGCGTGATGATATAATATGGCCTATGGCCTTCTACGATACATGAACTATCTTAAAAGTCAAATTATTCTTAAAATAGGACCCGTGATTTCTGAGATTAGCGCGTTCAAGCAAACTCTCATAGATTTTGCTCATAGGGTAGACTGGGTACGATTGAAACAAAGGACGGTTGAAACAACACGAATATCTCGCAAACCGTTGGTGGGGGGGTTAGGGTTCCAAGGGGAAAATGAAGCGCACAACTGTTCTAAACACGAACAACAAAGTTGCGTCGATCTCCGCGCGCTTCAGCTGATTTTATAAGACTCTATTGTGTTTTTATGACCAAAAGTAAGTATTTTGGCTTGGAGATTTTTCCAATTATTGGCGTTTCTATTTAAGTGACAGTATTAAGTGTGCGTTTTTGTTTGAAGTGAATCTTGTGGAATATGAAATTGTGATTAATTTTTGTGTATCATTGTTGTTACAATTACTATAACTGTATTTTACCTAAAGTAGGAGTTGGGGACGGTTGAAACATTTTTTTTGGGTACGGTTGAAACATTGTTTTAATTTTTTTTTATTTTTTAGAAGCCGATAGTACGTGTAAGAGAGATTTTGGGAAGACAAATAGACTTGTCGAAGTACAAAGACGCATATGAGGAGGTGAAAACCGGAGAATCATTGCAAAAAGCGGCAGAGAAGCACGATTATTCGCTTCTAAGGTAAATTCGAATGCGAGATGACTCTGGCAAGCAAGAAAATAAAAAAATGGGATATAATAGAGGATATAACAATAGAAGGTATAATAATAGAGGGCGAAAAATCAGGAAGTCTACTATTTACACTGACACAACAGATAAGCAAGAGGTAAGAAAAGAGCCAGAATTAATTTTGAAATGAACAAGAGCTGAGCAAGTGAAGAAGCGATTGGATAGAGGAAAAAGGACGAAGTTTGATGGAGGAAAATGTAAAAGAAACACCATTAAAGCAAAAAGAAAATGTACAAGAGAAGATATCATCAGAAGATGAGGAGTAAGTAGGTACTTCTGTCTTGTTTGTATGTCACCATGTGTAGAGAGCAGACCTTATTGTAAGAGAGTTTCTTAATTATTGTTAGATTTAAAATAAACAATCAGTAAAACATATTTTAATACTATATTTTGTATTATTCACATGTTTTTCAACTGACCCTAATCACTGTTTCAACCGCCCCTGGTATGGGGACGGTGGAAACAAATCGGATTTATTTTTTTAATTTGATCTACTATTTAAAATAATACACCTGGAACTAAAACCACAGTGCCTATTAGTAGACAAATACATGCTCTTTTATTTAACATATATTTTTCATCGCTCGGGTTATAAAAAGCAAAGTTATGGTCGTTATAAATGAAATTGTTTCAACCGTACCCAGTCTACCCTACTAATTGATACGGTGTTACATTATCTATACTAATATTATAAAGCCGAAGAGTTTGTTTGTTTGTTTGAACACGCTAATCTCAGGAGCTAGGTACTGGACCGATATAAAAATTATTTCTGTGTTAGATAGCCCATTTATCGAGACAGGCTATATAATAATATATCATCATGCTAAAACCAACAGGAGTGGAGCAATGCGGGTGAAACCACGCGGCACAGCTAGTTAATTATAATTAGTTCGTACTATCAATGTATCCTAATTCCGTAAATAAAATTAATAAGAACATTGTCAATAATTAAACCAACTTATAGAATCTAAAATTGAACCTTACATAAATGGTTTAGTGTTCATTATTAAATGACAACATAAGTTTATTATTAGAAACTATTAACCTACCTCGTACTAGAAAGGAGTGAACTTCAAAGTTCAATTATTACTTTGAGTAAGAGTTAACCGTGCTCCGAGTTCAAAATAACTACTAAACAATGTTATTATTATGAAATAACTGTATAAGATTCATTAAAAGACTTTATAATTATATTTTTCAATAATTAAAATCAATATTCTATACAAGTTGCTTGTCCCGGCTTCACCCGGTTTGACCCAGAAAACAAGAACATTACCTATAATATTGCCCATGTTACTAAATAACTGTAATGTATAAAATCGGTTGAGGAGTTTTTGAATTAAAACGTAACAAACAAACAAAATTTCCTGATGACATAATATGTAATTATTTTTGATTGCGTAAATCAATAACTCGTAAATACTAAGAATTAAATTATTTAATAATTTCGAATAATTCAATATGTATCTATAATGTACCTATTATTAATTTATAACGAAACCTACCTACCTTTTTTTTTTTATATAAGCGGAGGCAACAGAGCTGACGCGTCACCTGATGGAAAGTGTACTGCGTCGCCCATACGCACCAGCAATGCCAGGGACATTATCAGTGCGTTGCCGCCTGCCGGCCTTTAAGATAGGAGTACGCTCTTTTCTTGAAGGTCCCTAAGTCGTAACCGTTTGGAAACACCGCATGAGGAAGTATTATAAATATATTAACCTATTATAAATTTTATCTTGTACTAGGAAATGTAGCGAATATTAAAATGAGATCGTCAACACACAAAAGGCTTGTCTGTTTTAATTATTCTTTAGGTATATAAAACGTCCGAACATTAGAGTTAATTTCCTCTTTTCAAATATTTACTTCGTTTGAATAGTTTGTTTTATTAATGATATTGTAAAAGATAACATTTTTAAAGTTGAATGTGTTAAAACGTAATATAAAATTGTGCATAGGGTAAATACAGAATATTCGTCCCATAACCACAAAGCTTTACCAATAATGCGGAAACTACGCAAAAGATTTCATCAAAAATAATAATTCTTTCGATTCTGTGACACCCGCTCCAATAAAGTAAAGAACAAGTTGAATTGAATAAGAAATAGCGAGCGCCGCATGCAAATGTGACAATATTGCTAAACTCGACCTGTTTCATCTAAGCCGAGGCATTGTCAAACTTTATTTTTATCCGAGAATGTATCCCGAAATGTCGGTTTAATACGTTTCGATAGTTTTGTATTTTTCGTCTTTGGGAAGGAATAATCAAATTCGTTTCGAGTGAACGAGCTTTGTGTGACAGTTTTGTATGCTGCGACTTGAATGTAGTTGTGAATATGGTCGGAATTAGGGACATTTACCCGGAAGGATCGCTGTTTTTGGTATCTTTGTAGGCACTGTTTACAATTGTGTTTGTCTAATATTACCTTTTATTACTCATTTATGTTTTTTTATAACATGTGATTAACTGAGGATAGAATAAATAGGTTCTGGGTTTGATTTCCGTGGAGACTAACACAAAAAATATCTTAGGCAGGGTACAGAAGCTACCTACCGTAAATCATCAATCAGTGAAATTGATTTATAATGCTCCTACTACACAGGGGAACGGGACTTCGCTTATGATATTGCCTTATTTTATTATAGCCCACAGTCATCTTATCCATCTACTGTCATATTTATAAAACCTGCCGACGTCTAGACCTTATAACTGTACAATAAAATGTACATAAATGTTAGGAAATTGTAATAACGTTATCACGAAGACGTAATATTAAGTTTATAAGACAGAAGGCCACACCGTTCGTAAAGTATCGATTCAATAGAATATTATATGGATAATTGGTTAAATTATATTTTTAATCGATAGAATTATGTTTCAATCGATGAAGTGCAATTTTACACAAAGGAAAAAGTAGGTCAGAATACAAAAGTGTTATTTAATGCTAGAATTTTCCTTTTAATACCATGAAGATTGAAGAATTGACATTTTCTCGTTTTTATATATATATATATATATATATATATATATATATATATATATATAATTAATTAGATATAAATCTTGGATATAATATAATTAGGTTTAATTCTTCAGCGTACATGTATAGTTGTAAACAGCAGTCCCATTACTATGTATCTTTTAGATTTAAACCAATATTAATAAAAGAAATGAGATATATTTACAATACTTCAGTCCATAATTCGATTATATATAAAAAGAATAACCGCAATCCGCTTAGCCCTAAGGTAAAAGGGAATCGATGCAAAAATCTGTTGCGTGCCAACCTGAGTCACGGATCGATTGGTCTTACCAATGGCTTAAAAGGTTAAACCGTTCTTTTATGTTTACTTTTAAAATCACAATTTATACTTTGTATTGTTATCTCTTGATGGAACTGCAATAAATAGATAAGATATTTTAAAGCCTATGGACTATGGAGTTTCTTGCCAGTTCTTCTCCATAGATATGAAGATTCAAAAGTGCTTTTATAAGAGGTCTACTTTATTAAATAAATGTTTGAGTTTGTTTGAAAGAAACACATAATTCACTAGTTCCAGTATTATTAAGTTTCGTTTCGTTTTTTATTAATTAACTTTATTTAAAACCGTTGCCTTTACCTTATAATATTTCATCCAGTTTCAAATTGCACTCGCTTATATAACGTTAATTTACACATGTGCAAGAAATTTAATTATGACTTAGGACCGTTGAAATATATTGTAGCTTGCTCAACTACTATTTTACAGCACTTTCAAATAATTTTATGAGCTTTATGTAAAAAATATTATTATAATATGCATGGTAAGGGTAATTATAGAAAACTAATGTAGCTGATGAGAGATGTGGTTGCTCAGTGGTGAGACCTCGACATTCAAATCGATAAGTCCGGGGTTCGAGACCAGGCGAGCGCGCAGGAAATAAATTGATTTTCCAATTTATCTGCGCATGTTGTTACATCACCGAACGGTAAAGGAAGACATCGCGAGGAAACCGAAATTTCGAAGAACCAAAAGTTCGACGACATGTATCATCCGCCAACCCGCACTTGGCCAGCGTGATATCCACTCATAAGAGGCCTGTGTCTCAGCAGTGGGAACGTATATGGGCTGATGATGGTGATGAATTTAGCCGATTCCGGATACTTTAGGCTGAATTTAGTCTCACATTGACGGTACGCGACATATATCTCGACCGTCAACGCTGACGGCCGAGATATACTTATGAACTTCTAGGAACCGTTTGTGAAAGTCATCAACACATATTGTGCAGGACATCGCTGACAGCGCGGTGAAATGCGTTCCGCGTCGGCATCAGTAAATTAGTAGGTCATTTGTTTATCATTTGTTTTCATAGTTTATGTTTCACTCTTTGTCAAATATGTAACGCCACCTTGAACGCCACTGTTTCTTATCAAATATAAAATATTTAAGTAATTTAATAACTTAATTCATAAAAAAAATTACATGTTTATTTAAAGCCACATAATATGAAGAAATTACACAAACATAAAATCCCATAGAAATAATTTATGGACATTGCACAGACATAAACACAGGAGGGTGAATATATAAGTTTAAGAAGACCTTTAATTCAACCTGTTTTAATGAGCCATAATTTACCGAAGGCTGGAATTTTAAATTTTGTTAGGATAATTTGTTTTCCGTGTTTACAATGTATACCTACCATTATTCCTGTTTTCTTTGTATTCTAGTACTTATTATGATATGAATGAGCACACTGGTACATTTTGAATGTATTATATTATATGGTTTCATAAAGTTTAATGTAAACTTTGTACCTACCGTTTTTATCATAATATGAGAAATTAAAGCAAGTAGTTAATAAAATGTATACCTATTAAAAGAATTCATCTGTATTCTTATTTATAATGATTTCTTCGAATCACGACAGTAAAATAAAGTCAAATATTTATACAGATGAAAATATCGATATTACAATTTCGTAATAAATTATCTAAATTCGACGAAACATCTTCATCTTCAAAAGCATTTCGATTTTTCACTAAGTCATCGTAACTTATAAAGTAGTGTTTGGTTTTTGTTTCCGAACTAATATAAGTTAGCAGAAAGTATGAGAACGTAAAATGAAACAAGAAAATCTACTGGGAATTGTTTAAGAAACTACTTGAAGAAATCAAAGAAAAAGTAAAAAGTACTTTGAGCTTATTGTCTCGGAGTGGCGTTTTATAGGTTTTACTAGGAAGGCTTATTAGCGAAGGAAATATACTTAAATGTTTTTGTGCTACCTATATTAATTTTTAAATGGCTTAAATATCATTTAAATATACTTGGAAGAAAGCCATGTTTCCTTCACAAATTCTCTGTTAAACTTCACTGCTCAATAACTGTTGAAATATTCATTTTAAATACCTAACATAAAAAATTGTTTTTATTTTATTTAAGACGTTTTTCCTTAATTTAAGATCCATCACATTGAAATTTTAATCTCAATAGAGGCATAGAATAATCAATCTACATAATAATGTATTGTAGTGAGCAGTGAGCATTTATATTATACCGCCCCGGCTTCGTCCGCCCCGGCTTCGCCCGTCGTACATATTTCACAATAAAAGGTAGCCTATGTCCTTTCACGGGTATCAAAATATCTCCATACCAAATTTCATGCAAATTGGTTCAGTAGTTTAGGCGTGATTGAGTAACAGACAGACAGACAGAGTTACTTTCGCATTTATAATATTAGTATGGATGCAGAGCACTCGCGTACCAAGTGATTTATACATACCAAATACATCGATGCACCCGATCTGCCACGTCATAGTAGGCTGCGTGTTTATCTGGCACATGTAACAGCCTCGGTCCTCAGCGCGCAATGGACGTATTCGTAACTGCCAGGTCCTGGGTGGGTCGAGGCTTACAGCGTATCGAGATCCGAGGACTGCTCGCTCGTGCATCGTGAGGACCGTTTGGTCTTCTGCTCGTAACCATCCTACCTGTGAACAATTACAGCTATTTGTTAATACGTATGTCTTCTTGAACTTATTTTAGAATGTTTTTTTTTATAGTGCAATAGGGGAGCGCTTGGCCACGACCTCGCCTGATGGTAAGCTGTGTTGTGGCCTAAAATGGAGCGCGCTTCCTTACAATGGACCTGTTAACCCTCTTGAAGACCTCCATATTGTACTCAAATTCAGTAAGCATGTTCCAGTCCCTAGCGGTTCGAATAAAGAATGAAAATGTTCCCTACTGTGGCTATACATAGATAACATTTAAATAATTGACTTAACTTTATATTTAACCCACAGCTATAGACTTATAACCTAATATAAAAAAATTTAATAAAAAGTAGGTCGCCTGGTTTTAATATAATTTGTAGAATTTAAGCTTTTTGTGCAGGTTAGAATCGTTTCTGCTATGCACAGATAATGAATATAAAACAAAACATCACAAATTTTCATCTCAACATCTCTCCTGTTAATTTGTTCAAAAATAACCACAAAATGTAGATTTTTGTAACATTGATTACTAGTATAAAATGAATAGAACTTTAGAACTGAATAAAACGTTTATCCTGTAGATATACAAATACAAAACCAGTAATAGCCCGACGATGTGGGGCGCAAATGTTTGTTCCCACACTATTACGTACAAGCATACTCGAACTACTGTTTACTGTCACGAGTAATGAACTCAAAACGACTGGTATCGAGCTAATACTTAGGATTAACTTAAGTTCGATAAGAAAGCTTAAAAGACAGTGAGATGGTCGAGATAGAATATTTATTTTCATACTCATTTTATATTATATTTTTTTAATTCAACTCATTTGAGCCTTTGTGATAATACAATACTTAATTCAACAAATTAGAGCAAGAGATTTGAAGATTTTCAATTTGTGACGTGTTAATTGAATACCTAGGTTATCAAATTTATTTTATCTGGTCCTTAACTCAGTTGCTTCTTCAAAATCAAGGAGCATAATAACTTAATTCTTCGACAATTTTCAAATTCTGAAATTCATATCTTACATAACAATTTTCTACGCTTTAAAATCTACATATCTTGTTAAATCGTATTTAGTATTACTACAACTAAAACGATTTCCACAACTAACAAAACGACAGCAAAGCGACATTCCTCATTATATCACATGGTACATGGTCCGAACACCTCTCGGATTATAAAACCGCACGTGATGTATCACTAGCGAATAATCTGCATTGTTTGTATACCTGTAGTTTAGTTGTTTAGTTCGTGTTGAGTAATGGGATTGGTATTGTTGTTGACTAAAAGAAGTACCGAATGTATTTGTAGCCTGTATTTAATTGACTAGCTGTGCTCCGCGGTTTCACCCGCGGTACCCCGCTCCTGTTGGTCTTAGCGTGAAGATATTATATAGCCTATAAGCCTTTCTCGATAAATGGGCTATCTAACTTCGAAAGTATTTTTCAAATCGAACAAGTAATTCCTGAGATTAGCGCGTTCAAACAAACAAACCTTTCAACTTTATAATATTAGTAGGTAAGTATAGATACATCTGACTATGCAAAAATACGAAGTATCTGTAATCTGTAACGTCACTATATTATGGTTATTATTTTCATCGTTAGTTCATATTTAATCCCAAAGCAGGAACATAAATATTATTCATAATAGACGAAAAGGTAGCAACATTTTTTTTTGTCTGAAACCTAGACCATTAGAGGTTTTATGTTTTCCTTTACTTAAGTAACTATGAAACAAATCTCATTACATTCACATTTTCACCCAAAACTTTCAGTTTAGTAATTCCAACAACAATAGGCTATAAAATAGTATTGTCCCAAACTTTGCCGACTATTAAAAGTGTATTATCGATATAAGTATAATGTGAAAGTCAACCTTTAATTATTATACTCTATAAAGTTTAGTGTCCAACTTGGAAATCTACTCTCATGATGTTTCTACAGAATATAAAGTACCTTTTAATCTTTCGCTTTAAACTTCAAATAAGTTCTTATTCGATTTGTTCTAGCGAAAAAGATGAGATAATAATATTAGATTCGGATGAGATTTTATAAAGATTTAAGGTAACTTAGAAAATCTGTGACTCGTAGTATTCGAAAGTCATGCCTTATTTTCTTTTACCGTAAGATAAAATAATTATTTAGTTGTTATTTTTGCAGATTTATTTATCTATTTGAATGATTGAATAAGGTCTCACACAATAATAAAATATATTCTACAAGAAATAATTTAATTTAAATACGATATAATCTATACTAATATTATAAACAGGAAAGGTTTGTATGTATATATGGTTTTCACGCATAAACTACTGAACCGATTATAATGAAATTTAGCACATATATAGAGGGTCACTTGTGTTTTATCCCGGAAATCCCACGGGTAAACTATGCGGGTTTTCCTTTGAAAACGCGGGCGAAGACGCGGGCGAAAAGCTAGTATACCAAATAAGAGCACATCATACCGTGAGTTATAAAAATTTAGACGTTTAAGTAATTAGTATGACTGTGTAGTGCATATGCAATGAAATTTAAAAGCCTAAACTACATTTAACACCTTGTAAAGTTATAAAAAAACTAGAGAATATCAGTAGATCATCACACTGGACCACCTACTTACCAGTAAGTGCTGTGAAGTGAGTAGGTGGAACGAAGCGGTATTATGTATGGGCAATCGCAGTGATTGCCTTCACACAAGACTCAACTTGCAGAGTATAATAGAACTGCCTTCACACTAAAGTGACAGAGCATACAGCTTACTTGCTTACAGCTTACCTACTTACATATAGTTTTTTCTATTATATCTATAATACAATTCACGAGGATTAATTAACTCAATTTAAAATAATAAGACGAAATTCCATCACAATGTTGGATTGAAACACAACAAAATTGAATTTATTTGAATGCTATAAATCTAAAGATTAAACTAAATTAGCTGAGTGAACTCGTGTATACGCCATTGTATTAGTGTATAATATAACTTAGTGTGTACACAGGCTCCTGAAAAACAGTTTATAACTATATTATGAGCCTGGGTCATTATGTGTTGTTAGACGTAATTTTTAATTTAATATTTTTGTGGATGAATAGTTGTTAATGTAGTTGTCACTATTTCCTTTAAGCACGTGCTTAGCTGTCGAATACTATAAAATGCCGCCTTCCTAGGGGCTCAGACGTTGTTTTTACGACGTTTCACCCAACTACCCTCACTTTTTTAGTTGTGTAGAATCGCAGACCGCAGTACATTCTTATTACATTCAAACTAAATGCCCCGTGTATAAACGATTTATTTATATAATGAACTCACTTTATGTTTCCCCAGGTTGAGTACAGAGCAGCCGAGCACAGCCTCCCGTCCCAGGAAGAACGTGTGGTTGCCGATTGGACGCTCGAACTCTGGCTCCTCGGAAAACTTCTTCGTCGTGTGTGAATCTGTAAAGAAGATATAAAGATTTAGATTGAGTTTTATCAATCTATCTATGATTAGATAATTAAAACTAGGCAATGGGTTTTAATACGCTTTTTTATAGTTAGAGTGAGCCAAAAAGCCTTAATATTATGAATAAAAAATATTTTATTCCAGATCAACCCGAGTGAGCGACTTGCATGTAATAAGATTGAAAACAACTAGGAATTTGGTCCCCATGGGAAGGATATTGCGTTGAATATAAGATTGAAGAAATGTATTTTATTTTTTATTGAGCAAATACAGGAAGTTAAGTTGCGCGAGAAATATTTTTGTAATAAAAAAAACATTCATATTAGTAAAAATAGCGAAAGAAGATGGTACTTATTGAATTCGAAGATAACCATTTTTTTTTTCAAAACGATTTATTACTGTATTATATTTTTATTCTATGTATATGTTACGGGCGACGTGATTAACTGGGCTTTATTTATAAGGACCGGCCATTATTAATAAGGCCCAAGAGCGAAGGGCCATTACTAATAATTCCCGGCATTTTATTACTTTTGCCAAAATAGGGTGGGATTTGGAAAAGTGGTTAATCATGCAATTTTAATCACATAGCCCAATTGAGCAGGACATTATGAATACAGACCAGCCATTATTAATAGAGCTTGGTCTTATCAAATTTCCCGTAACATATACCTACACTACAGTCTACAACGTAAGTATGAAACAGAGATTGTTAGTAATCGTCGTAATAGCCGGCTGCCAAGGAACTGCTTATAAAGAAAAAAATGTGTGCGTGTACTACACGTAAGAAGTGAAACAGCTTTACAGAAATACGTCGAATCACGCGTGTTTGGAATAAGAAAAAGATGGTGCGTAACGGAAAAATGTCACGCGTAACGAAAAAATGTTACACAATTTTTTTTCCAACCCCGATAAAGAAGTTTCACTTCAAAAATAGGTCAATGCTTCCTACAGAATGCATCGTCCAAGGATCCAAGCAGTGGACACAGCACAAACAAACAAACTAAAGCGGATCCAAAACCGATAGAAGTAAATGCACCTATCTTGACCGCAAGCCGCAGCGCCGTCTCTTTGAGCATAGATTAAGTGAGTTAATTTATAGAACAATGCACAGTTAAGAGATTTCCTTTGATTTAACGTCAGAAATATGACCACACTTTCGAAGCTTTAAAGATTCATGAATTGATTAGCGGATTATGGATTTTATCTGTTCTATACTTTAAGCTACTTGATACGTGTTTGTAATTTTATCTCACAAAAACACTTGAGTCGATTTCAAAATTTCACCTGCAGGGAACTACATTTTTCCTGTCTCACATAGACTAAAACTTATTTCGTTAAACTAAAAAAAAATTGAAATTGGTCCAGTAGGTACCTAGTTAGTGATATAAGCATGTTCAAACAAACATACTTTTTAGTCTTATGTACATAATAGGTATAGCTAGTAAGAAATATAGACTTAAATAATATTGTTTTAAAATCTAGAGAGAGTAAAAGTGGGAGAGAGAAATAAACAGAATGATTCTTAAGTTTTATTTAAAAGCCTCTGTGAGGTTACGTAGGTGTAGGTATAAAGAAGTTTCTCGTGACCACATCTGTAATACATTTCATTCTGTACGACAATTTTCTGCATGGGCGATTGAGTAAGTACCATCTTACTTCAATGGCTGAAGGCTGTTCAACCTTTTGATACAACATCAAGGTTTTATATTGGTCTTTAGTAAAGGTCACTGTTGTACGATAGTATAATGGTTGAGAGGTACATAGTACCAAGATTGTATATAACGAAAATTGATAGAATTAATATACTGATTAAAATTGTGATAATTAGAATTAGACACAGTCTACACGAGCGCGGTATTTACTTATGAAATCAATTCATTTATTAATACTTATCTTTTACTTAACCCATTGACCACCGAGCGGTCCAATGAGACCGCGACACAATAGATTTTCTATCGTGTCTGTGATTCCGGGGCCGGGGGCTGATGGGTTAATTTACAATATTAGTTTACATAGACCATTTGAAAACTTACAATGAATTTCTCAATAAAATTATTCAGACGAGATCACTTAGTGAAAGGACCATTGTATTGAAATACTAAATATTATCTGTAAAGTTTGAATAATACAACGAGATAATAAAAACTTAAAATATATCCCTAATGGGTTATCACAATTCACGACAAATTCAATTTTGATAGGATTTCTTTTTTATCGAATTTAGCAAATACAATGGCTTTACGTATTAACGTAATTTGTTTTTGTAAGACAGAAATAGAAGCCAATATTCGGTTCACCGAAAAATCAGATCTCGTATATTCTTCAGACGAAAACAAATTTTATTATAGAAGCTTTTTCGAGTTTAACAAGTCTTCAAACTGATTATTTTATCCTACATAATTGGAAGGGTTTTTTGTAATGAGGCATGTATTATAACGAATATTTGAATAACATCTTATAGTTTTTGAACGTTAATATATCTCATTAGAGTATAATATATGCTATGTCGATATTGTGTAATAGTTATTAAGGTCTGATATTATTTTCATTAGTTAGTAATATAAATTATGCACATTGTTCATATTTGTTACCACACTGTTGTACGTTTTGTTTGATAAATAGCCATTTTATTAAATACGTGCCTTAAGCTTGAGCAGTTTGTCTTATACGTATAGTAATTTTGTTGTACAGATAGACCTAATGAAAGTTTTTCCTGATTGTTCTTTTGATATGCAACATATATATATATATATATTACTAGCTTTCCAACCGCGGCATCGCCCGCGCTGTCAAAGAAAACTCGCATAGTTCCCGTTTCCGTGGGATTTCCGGGATAAAACCTATACTATGTTCTTTCTCGGGTATCAAAATATCTCTATACAAAATTTCATGCAAATTGGTTCAGTAGTTAAGGCGTGATTGAGTAACAGACAGACAGACAGACAGAGTTACTTTCGCATTTATAATATTAGTATGGATGAAGGATCAATTTATTTAATTAACTTTTACTGCATCCATCGCACTTTCAAAAGTTTTATTTGTAGTAGCTAACTCCCATATTGTTGAGTCTGTTTCTTTGTCGTAGGAACAACTCAACATAAGTATGGGCTGACGATGAATAAATATTACGCTATACAAAAAAGTAATAAATAATTTCACACCCAAAATCATTCGTGCACGGTGCAGTAAACTATCCATCAATTCACAAGATCATAAAACAAGGTATCGAAGCATGCAGGCAGAATACACCTAACTACAAACTGCATTAACCAGTACGTAGAGCCAATATTGTTCTATAATATCATTATGTGTAATCAATAATAGACTTTGATAACTCGGTCTTAAGAGTTAAGATCGCGAACTTGGAATCGAAACTCCGCACGAACCCCTTTGTTATTACCGCTACAAAGTTAGAACAAAGTTGAACTTGACTATTTAGAAGTTATAAATTGAAATGTGCTTATTTCAGGGAGCTTTGTGTTTCGGCTTTGATATTGATACTCGAGAGACAAGAATTATAAATTATGGGCTCTTAATTCAGCTTTGGTTTTGTTTGTTGCCTTGGTAAACGTTGAAATGTTGAAATAAAGACAAGTTGTGTGCCTTATTTTTGCCTGCGTTGAAATAAAATAACAATATCCTCTGTAATGTTTATGAAATTTTGTAATAGACCAATGAATGATTATTGATTTCTCTAGAACGTGTCATCTTCAACCAGCATAATAGTTTACAAAATAGCCAGAATAATAGTTAACAGAAAACCTGCAACAAACAAACAAAAGTTGATATTTGTCCTTTGTATATAATATTATTATCTTAATTTATTTATTCGAACTAATGAATTATTATTGTTTTCTATTAAACTATTTAAATACATTAAAAGATTCGCATCCTTACAAAAATGGATATGAAATAAGTTAAAAATCGATACATGTCAGTATTTAGAATCAAGATGAAAAGATATCTTTTGTGGAATGACAACCCCCAAGTATTTCAAAGAAATATGACGCTACCTCAATCATCGTAATCCGTCAAGCCGTTTAGACTTTTAGGGAAAATGTGTAAAAATGCGTCGCTTTTCAAATGAAATATGTATGAAGCGTGTAAGACGAATATTATACCGCAATCTTTTGTATTTATTTCTATTATTTATACATTAGAAATGTAATTGCATACGTTCTAAACTAAGAGAAAATTTAAAGTTACTTTTTCATGAAATTTTTGAAGTCGTTATTTTGCGTATAATAATATTTCTTTTTTGAATATTTCTGCAACGTTATATTAATAAAAATCAGTTAGGGTTAGGGTTTTCATTTATCACTATAACGTACGTTTATGCATTACATTAAATTGGGATTTAACATGAATAACGTTACAATCTGGACAAAACCAACAGAACATTAGATGAATGACCATGTGAACAAAAAAAGTCTTTCTTTCGACCGTACATGGAAATGAATCTAGAAAACCAACCACAAGCCATAAAAGTCACCCATGATCATCCACAACACTAACTTTTAGATATATTGTTCATCTTTCGAGTAATTTCGTAAAATACTGGAATTACAAAAATCTGGAAACGCTCCGCCTACGCGATTTTACGATCTATTTAAAACATTCTTTCAAGAACGTCTAAGAGGTCCAAGAACGCAGAACTTCAGAGGAAATTTGTTTATTTATAGTCCCTAAATGATTAAAGAATAAAAAATATAAATCGCCTTCAAAAGTCCTCGTTGGAATTTGAAATATATTTTTCCGTCTTTTTTCTTCTCTCTCTGTGGTGAACCTTTAAATTGCTGTGAGTACCGAACGGCTACGCAAAAAAGGAAAATTATGGTTTAAGCTAGATATTTATGAACGTTAGTCAGCTCCAGCTTCACCTTTTAAATATTTATAAGAAACTAGCTCTGCGCCGCGGTTTTACCTTTTTTTATAGTGGGGAAATCTTCTAAAGATACCCGCGGCCCCCGGGGAGGGAGCCGTGGGTTATGTCGGATTCTTACCGACTAAAACCCCACTGTGTTCCGTCGAGCCGCTTTAATGATGGGGCCGCGGGTATTGGTTAGAATTCTTCCGCGACCGCCGCGGTTTTACCTGCATTGCTTCGCTACTATGGGTCTTATCGTGATGATATATAGCATTCATTGATAAATGGACTATCAAACATTAAGAAAAACAAATTGATCCCCTAGTTCCTGAAATTCCCAACCAACAAACTCTTCAGCTTCATACTATAAGACCTATATATAAAATGGATATAAGCTATTTAACATTATACTTATGTCAATATTTCGATCCGAAGAGGGCATAACTAAATACTTTTTAGACCGAAAATATTTCGTAGTCAGGTGAACTTTATCAACTTTTTATCTTTTAAGTAATTATAAGATTGGGAAGTTTTAATCTCTTAGACACGGGCCTGATATTATCACCTTATTTATGTCTTAAATTAAATTGAATTTTCATTACCTATAATTGGTTTAGTCGTATTTCAACCATGATTGCAAGCTTGTCCTGACTTTGACACGTTATTTGACCTTTTATAAAAAAGCATATTATGTATCTGGGTAAAGATGTAGCTTTGTGAATTATTTTTTAATCAGTTGAATAAGTAGTTTCTAACTTAATTAAATTGTAACAAACAAACAACAGAAACATTTGACACAAAATATTGTACTCAATTAAACAAACTGTAAGCTGACAGACAGCTTAAAATTTAAGCACGTTTCGGAAAATGGGTCAAGTTAACATAATCATGAAAGTTTTCGTCACAATTTCTACTACTGAGAGGTACGCCGCACTAGTGAATATAATGAAAAATCTTATTTTAGAAAAGTTTCTAATTATAATGACTCCTGAAAAACAGTTTACAATGGTCCATGGTCACTAAATGTTTGTAACAAATAATGGTCTTAAAATAAACAATTTATTTATTTAATTATAATTTATGGCATTTTGGTTGAACAAGACTCGAAGGCCTGAGTTTTTAACTGGGTATGTGTAATACAATACGTATATTGTTCTTGTTTATGGGCAAGCTTCGGAAGACAAAACTGATTTGGGTCGTCTGTGATCCATTTACCAATTTGTTCACACCGTAAACATTTTAACGATGGTATTTAATTCGACGATATAAGACCAATGTCGAAGATAATATTATTATGATGTGTTTCATTGCTATACAAAGTATAACATCATCATCATCATCAACTACGCGACTGTATGTGTATACTATTACATTACACATTAAATTTAAAACCCCATAGAACCACACAAATAAATATCGATTAAATTATAATCCTTTCCTATCCCGTAATTGGATAAAAGGAACGCCGTGAACCGAGCGGCGCATTCTTGCAAACAAACGACTAACTTCGTAACTTTCCTAGCCAGCCTGGTGTAAGGTGATCACGTTTCATGGGTTTTTATAACCTGGGCTAAATGTACATAAGACCTTAGTTCCTGATGTGTTCCGTTTAGCTTAGTTGTCAATTTAGTTAACGTATAATTTGTAAAAAAGAAAAATAGTCACATTATAATTATAGCAATCAGGGATATTATAAATTTATAAGCGAGTAAACAGCGGCTTAAACCGTTTTAAATTAACTTTAAACCATTTATGCATACCTACATTGATCTTCTCTTGACCGTAAATCTTCATCCAAATGAAGATTAATTCCTACGTATCTATGTACATATATTCATTTATGTGACTCTATCTATTAAGTTTCCACAACAAGTTTAACCTAAAATAATAATACCATAATGTAAATTAGGAAAACTGTATCATAGATACAACGGAACTTTTATTTGGTGACAAAAGGAGCAGAAAGGGTGATAATCGCTGCCAACACTCGAATACAATTGCATTATTTTTCCATATTTTCCCGAACAGCCCTTTGGGTAGGATCACAGTTGTGTCATACGGGAATATTAAGGTTTACGTTGAAATGCCTGTTTGATATTATTGTACGATTGACAGGGACATTTGAATAAAACGCGATATTTTTTTATTCATTTTAAGCGTTATATAATGTTACAAGTAGGATTGTAGAAAGTTTTTAATATTTTTTAATAGCTAATCAATTTAACCAAATTACATTTTGATGTAGAAATACTTTATTTACATAAAAGTTTAAACGCTAAGAAATTGAAACCTCCTCCAAGTTTTATTTCATTTGGAAAGGTTATGTGTGAACTACTATATTGATTGAAAATAAAATTTAAAAGACTGATACCTCAATTTATAAACCGTCAATAATCAGATCATTTTTTCACATCCATTTACAACATTCACACCAAAGAACAACTCCATCTAAAAAGTACCTTTTCGCACCTCTGACCCCTTAAATCTCCCCAATAATTTAAACGTAGCCTTGATAAAAACGCAATATCGACGTGGAGCGACTCGCACCTGTCACCGAATGCTAATGCCTTCACTAGTTGAAATTGAATCGATTTGAGACGTTTCATTTGTTAGTTACATGCTTACGGTGTTTTTAGGTAATTCAACTGGTACATTTTGAGCAAGGGAGTACCTAACTATATTAAAGCAATATTATTTCTAGTGTGGGCAAGGGGTGACGCTAGAAGACCTGTGTATAAATTGTCAAGTTCAATCCTCAGACGTATCTAATATAATATAATATTATAAAGGCGAAAGTTTGTATGGATGTATGGATGTTTGTTACTCTTTCACGTAAAAACTACTGAACCGATTACAATGAAATTTAGCACACGTATAGAGGGTAACTTGGATTAACACATAAGATAGTTTTTATCCCGGAAATCCCACGGGAACGGGAACTATGCGGGTCCTTTGAAAACGCGGGCGAAGCCGCGGGCGGAAATCTAGTTACTATTATACTACTATTATTCTAATGGGCTATCCATAGGTTTTAGTGACCTAATTTCCATATACATTTTCAATGTATCGCGAACAAACAGACGCGGCGGAGGACTTTAGTTTATAGTATCGAGTGTTGTGCACGCGTAATAAACAAAAAAATTCATTTCAGAATTTTGTTAACAAACATTGGGAAACGAGAATGTTATCCATATAGATGGGGATTTGAGGTCTTAATCACATTGACGCACCATTATTTTTTATTGCGCTAAAGGGTTAGGGATTAACATAACCACATTTATATGAGACTGCGTATTTATTTTGCGAAAATTTGTTACACGTTATGATCATTTTATATGGAAGAAGGATGATATAGAAAAGATAAAATTATCTTTACTAGCTTTCCGCCCCGGGGTTCACCCGCTTGGTCTAAATCCTAATTAATTATATACTAAAAAAACCTTCCTCTTGAATTACTCTAGGTATCTATTTAAAAATCGCATCAAAATCCGTTGCTTAGTTTTAAAGATTTAAGCATACGTCATAGGGACAGAGAAAGCGTTTTACAATGTAATGACGATATACTTTGTAATGTAGACGATAGTGTATGAAATAAATATGTTTTTAATTTTCATTTTTTTCATATTTTAACATATTTAAAATATGTTAAAATATGAAAAAAATGAAAATGAAAAACGTATTATTTTAGTATGGTACTTTTCTTCGAATCTCTATTCCCTTCTACTTATTAAAGTGAAACTTTTATTACATCGTCTCAAACTTTTTGGTCTGTGTAGCGCATGTCGCGTGTATCGCGGCTGCCGAGTAGGTATACCTACTCGGCACGCGACATGCGCTACACAAAGCAGTGTTCGGAACCGTTCGAACAGTTTCACTTTTACCGTGGTTTCATAAAACCACACAACATTTTTTAGTTTATATCACAATATAAATAATATGTATGTGTATCCTTTGTCATAGTTATTATTGCACTACCCATTTATGTTTTTGGTATTTATTCCTCTATTGTACCAAAGGTTGTCTGGAAGAATCGCTCTAAGCGATAAGACCGCCAATTGTACTTAGTGTAAGTTATATTTAAGTGTTTGTATTTCTTGTTTTGTTATCTTTAAGTGCAATAAAGTATTTATAAATAAATAAATATTTATTTATTATCTTAGGAATTGGATCGAGCTATGTTGTTTGAAGTACAGTTCAAAGTATGACAAACTTCTGAACTCGAAGCAACTCTTGAGATAATTCGCAAAATAAATCTTTCAGGATTGTGTGGTTTATGTGCGAGTCAGGCTTTTACAATAAATTAATGAACTGAAGATTTCTCGTGCAGTGTGATGGCTACATATATTTCATATTGGAATCGATAAGGATTTTAAAACTAGATAGAAAAATTATACCATACAGCCAGGTTTTATTACAGTTCCAGATTAGTAAATCGGCCGTCCCCTTACTGGTAAAAGTGATTATCTGCACAAAACATAAACTGGAGTTATAAGCATTTGAAAGTATGACAACATTTTAAGATGTGTAGACATCAGTAATCTAGGTTATTAGTGGTTTGTTATGAAAGGCCCATTATTCAGGTAATGTTTTATTAGAAAATAATCTAAGAAATTGCAGAAGAATTTCAAGAAAAATGAAGAATACGCTGAGGGGGCGCTTGTAGTTTGTTTTATCTGAAGTAATTTAAAAAGCGTGAAACTAATGTAATTCAGTAATAATGTACTACAATCGGATAATTTATTTTACTTGCCTCAAAAAAGGCAAAAACGCTAACTAATATTCAAGAAAAAGTAACTAAAGCTTTTTAACTTTTATTTTATGAAGTGTTAATCAATAATTTTGTAAAATTTAAAGAACCACAACCAACTAGGTACTGTAGGATAACTGGTTTTAAATGAATCGTTTCTGTGTATGATGAATACAAGTGTCAATAAACGAAAACGTGTTAAAACGCGAAACATTGTCTTAACAGTATACATTTTTTAAAATAATATCCTAAAGCAAAGCTCCTTAATCGTTTTTTATAGAAGCAATTGTGGAGAATCATGCAAGAAAGGCTGTTTTAGCCGAAGCTAACTTTGTAATTACGCACCGTAGAAGATAACGGGTTTTACCTGAAGATAGATCTTGACGGGACGAATCGATTGGTGTATATAACTTAATTTTGTAAAAATGTGCAGTTAGTCAGTTTTACCAGTAAGGGGACGTATAATTATTTTATTTATTTATTTATTATGGAATTACTTATTATTTATTAATTAAGTTTCAATATTATTACGAAATTTACTCCAAAGGCTTTCAAAAACCAAAATCCTTTGTCTCATAAAAAGTGAACTAATAATAATTAATTTATCCGCCACTTTGTACTTTTTACGACGGAACTTAAAATATATTCAAACATTAATTTACAAAGTGCCATACTCTTTCACCCACATTCACCATAAAAACAAAAAACTATTCAAAATATTCCATTCCTATACAACTACGCGAAATAGCGAACGATAGCCACATGTTTCACTAGCTCAAAATCTCCGGGATCATTTACAAAGCTCGCTCCATTTATCGGGTCTAACCGTTTGTGAGGTCTACATTTACAGTTTTGAACATAAGTTCAACTTATAGCGGCTTACTGGGCCACCAATGTATTACACACTTGAGTTCATAGCCGCTAGGGTGTATCAAAAGGTCACTATTGCAATTCTAATGTTCTTTCGATTGTTGGATATTGTTAGAGTTGAAAATATTATGTAGGTATCTGTGTTCTAGACGTGACGGTATTTTGCGTATTTTCTAAAATAATTTATTCCCTATTTAGTATTTCCCTGTGTTTGATTTTACGCAAGTGCAATACATTTAAAAATTATATATTCAACTGGATTTCAAACGCGATTATTTCATTATATTATTATCCCGACGCTCACTGCAAAGTGGGCGAAAGCTCGGGCGAGACTCGGTCTCCCCAAGATTAGTTTACTAATTTCTTCCTGTTAATTTATAATAATACTAGCTTACCGCCCGCGGCTTCGCCCGCACAGTCAAAGAAAAACCCGCATAGTTCCCGTTTCCGTGGGATTTCCGGGATTGCGTCATTTTCCCGGGAAAAAGTAGCCTATGTGTTTTCTCAGGTATCAAAATATATCCATACCAAATTTCATGAAAATTGGTTCAGTAGTTTTGGCGTGATTACTCAATCACGCCAAAACAGACAGACAGAGTTACTTTCGCATTTATAATATTATAGTATGGATATCTATTAATGCCATTACATACTAAGCTTTAACTATCGTGTAAAGCATAATTAAATGATTCCTTAATATAAACTATCAAGTCTGTAATTATAATAAATTATTCTGTGAATAAATCAACTACTACATTATACAGATCCTATTTGTTATCTATTAATTTCACATTAACACAGTTTTATAAAATTATAATACTTATAACTATGTATTTAAAAATAAATGATAATTGTTTCTATTTTCAGATCGGATACATCCTTGACAACAGTATTTTGAGAAGACTTCTCTATAATGTAATAAGCGCTGATTCTGATATCTTGTTTTACGAAGAGGCAATCATCGCTTCTCTGTAACTCATTTATAATATAAATGAGTTCATGAGTACATATTACCTATATGAAATAATATAAATGTACTTGTCCTATCGATTTTATCTTAACAACCGATATGGAATAACCGTTGGCGAAAATCTTAAAGCCATATTATACATACGTATGTAGTTGATGTATAAATATAAATAAATAAATATTTCGGGACTATTTTCACACACGGCACGATCCGATCCCATACTAAGCTTTCGCTTGTGTTATGGAAACCAGATGGCTGATAAACATACATAATTATATAATTTTAAATAAATACTTATATAGATAATTAGCACCCAGACACAGAGCAAACATCTATGTTCATCACACAAATATTTGCCCCGGGTGGGAATCGAACCCACGACCAGTGACTTGGAAGGCAGGGCCACTACCAACCAAGCCAACCGGCCAGTCAATATACATCAGTTTTTCCTTGTAAGGGGCTTTTATGGAATAAATTCAGTTTATCTTTTTTATAATTTTTAACCGTATTGCTTCTAATTCTATAAATAAGATCGATGAAACATTTAAAAAAATAGTATCGATAAAAGCAATCGGACCTAGAAAGCCACCTGAAAAGCAATTCAGATCGCGCTCCAAGATGAAAGACATTATTGTGAGTCAAATACACGGTTTTTCAATGTATCCCAATCCCCTTTTTGATATGGAAATATGGAAATAACAATACAATAGAAAAAATTTCAAGATACATTTTAGTATAGCGAGAAAGGTTGGTTAACGCTGATCTAAATTCTAGGACGGCCCTTGAAGTAATTTATGAGGATCGTATTAAGTATTGTGTGTGTAACATATTGTATGATATTTAGCTTCTTTTATGGATTACTAGCGGTCCGCCCCGGCTTCGCCCGTGGTACATGTTTACTTTTTCTCTCCATAAGAACAACCCTCATACTTCAAGGAATATTTAAAAAAAATTAACGAAATCGGTTCAGCCGTTCTCGAGTTATGCGCTTACCAACACATTTTGCTATTCATTTTTATATTATAGACTAGCGGTCCGCCCCGGCTTCGCCCGTGGTACATATTTACGTTTTCTCTACATAAGAACCATCCTCGTACTTCAAGGATTATAATAGAAAAATAATTAACGAAATCGGTTCAATTTTTATATTATAGATTATTACTGATTATTTTAGTATATGAAAATACCTAGAGCTTTTACTATTTGTATTTTAACCTATTACAAAACGATTACAATGTTTGTATATATGACAAACTTTATGACTTAATCAGTTTTTTAAATCAAAGTTTCCCATTAATCTATCCATCCCCATCCCCATGTGAATTTTATTTTTCTTTGCAATATATCCGATTATGGTGCAATTCTTTTAATTAGAAATATGTAGTGGTTTTCGAGGAACGCTACAGAATATAATTTGTTAAGTTTTCATCAAAGCGAAGCTGTGGGCGGAAAGCTAGCAGATAAATAAGCATTATTCCTATATATAGGAAAACACAACAACATCCTTACAGTCCCCGGGTAGCCATTAACATCGCAGCGGTATATCTATACATACATACATACTTGTAATGGTATCTATAGCCATAATTACGCCTTCACCACAGGTCGCATTATTCTTAATGGGTTATTTTAATTAACATTACCATGCAGTTAAAGATCATAGTAATGAACATTATTGAATTTTGTATGTTACAAATTACAACATAGGTTAAGTAGATAAATAGATAAAAAACTAAACGCTTGTGTGTAAAAATAGTGTTTGTAGTATGGGTTAAACAAAGAAACAAAACTACTACTATATTGAAAAAAATTACCATGATCTCTTTTTATAGTCAGATGGTATAGAATCTATACTATCTATAGTACTAATATTATAAAACTAAAACGATAAACTTTGTAAAACATAGTTTGTGTAACAAAATGAAGGTCTGTGTCCCCAACTGGGGTAAGGAGCAGATGCAATATCTATACATCTTTCTCACTGACCGATTTTCTTTAGGGACAAGAAGGTGATCAGCTCTCGGTGTCCTGCCAGACCGAGACATTTTTTTTTCTTCATCTCCATCGGGATTCGAACACAGGACCCGGTGAGTTCTACGCTCACGCGTCAACCACTGTACCAAGAAGGCGGTCTGTAGTTATAGTTTGTGTAAGGAATTCATTATTTCGATGTGTCTATTTCAGGAACTAATACACGATAGAAACGTATTCACAAACATCGAGTTACATATTTAATAACTACGAATACGTATTTGCTTGACTAAACGTACATGACACATGTTTTAAAATTTAATGACCATGTAAACCGTCGTGTGCGTTTGTATAATTTACGAAGGGTCGTATATATTGAATTATTACATGAGTTTTGACCGTGAAATCCATGAATATCTGTGGCTTTTATTAATAAATGCGATATAGAGAATTGTGGTAGGGATTCGGTTCGATGTATGTTTGGAAATTAATTTTCAATTTTTATCGAAGTAGGGATGTTTTCAGGTAGCTTTCGTATGGTAAAAAATATTTATGTATCTGTTACCGGAAATGTATGAAATCAAGGAATTGTATACAATTCCTAGGAAATGTGTACAATTCCGATACCATTTAGGAAATGTATAAAATATTGTTTAAAAAACTATTTAATGCATGCATATCCTAGGAAATGTATAATCTTCCTAGGAATTGTATACAATTCCCATATCGTATTAGGAAATGTGTAAAGTAAATGCTTTCTGTAATAAAACACGTTGTTATTTTTTTATTATAGCTCTTATTGATACAATCGGGTAACAGTCATACCGTAAAATTGTAATAATATTATGTTCATATTATTATCTTACTAATTAATAATATTATGTTCATATTATTATCTTACTAATTAACATTTTAAAAATCAACTATCTACTTAACTTTTAACGTAAATATCACAAAATCAACTTATATTTATTCTTATAAAATCAAATTTTCATTTTGCAAGTAATCGGTCCCCTCGTCCCGCTGTCCTTGCGTATATTTGGCGCAGTCGGATTGTACAATCCGCCGTATATTACGGCTAGCTGTTTTAATATGCCGAAAATTCGTCTTTTCCCAAAATTCTACAAAAAGACGGTCGCGAGCCGACGGAGCCCCACTTCGTGGGGCTCCTATTTCTGTGTAGTTTTAAAAAACACGAACCTAACCTAACCCACCCCCTTATCCAAACAAAAAATTTCTGATTACGAATTATGGGCATAGTTACTACAAAATGCCGACCGTTTGTAAACGGCCAGATTATATACAACTTGCCTACGACATATCAATATCTTAAATGTTTTACATTTCCGATAGCTATTTAGGAAATGTATAGATTTCCTAGGAAATGTGTATAAAATAATTTATTTCACACATTTCCGTACGATTTTAGGAATTGTATACATTTCCTAGGAATTGTATACAATGACGGATTACATACATTTCCGGTAAGATATCTACACATAAATATTTTTTACCATACGACAACATTATAATATTATATACCTACTTCCCTAAGTTATTCGCCGTAACTCTGGTAAATAATTATAATATATTATAGTATGTTATGATTTATGATATTGATTGATTGGTTTAGTAATTTTTTAGGATCCTAAACACTGATGTATTTTTATATATATATTTTTACATTATGTAGCAGTCTTCATTTTAGCAACGATTAAAGTTAAAAATAATAGAAGTTTTTGTTTATCAAATTACTTTTGTCTCAATGTTAATTAAAACTTTTTACAACAATAATTAAGTACCGTCATTAACGGTTCATTGAAAAATGATCTGCCTAAATAAAGACAGGGAAAATACCGTATTGAGAGGAAATTCGAAGAGGTGCTAAAAATAAAAACTTTTTTGTCATCATTAATCAAACAGTGACACCCACTATTGATATTTTAAAGTATAAAAAAACTTGTTGATCTAATTTAATTTCTCTTTCTATATTTTATAAACTTAAATAAACTTTTACAGTCACTATGCAGGAAGCCAAGATTGCTTATAAGACAAGCAGTGCCCCGCGGTTTTACCCGCGCGGCTTCACTCTTGTTGGTCGTAGCGTGATGATAATATATTACTTATCTAATATATAAAAATCAATGCCACTTTTCGTTGTAATTCCATAACTCGAGAACGGCTGAACCGATTTCGATAATTCTTTTTTTATTATATTCCTTGAAGTACGAGGATGGTTCTTATGTAGAGAAAACGTTAATATGTACCACGGGCGAAGCCGGGGCGGACCGCTAGTAGCTTATATTATAGAATATATAATTATAGCCTTCCTCGATATCCAACACCGAATGAATTTTTCAAATCGGACCAGTAATTTCTGAGATTAGCGCGTTCAAACAAACAAACAAACTCTTTAGCTTTATAATATTAAGTATTGAAAATTATAAATACCACATACTAAAGAACACAAATATTATAATTACAAGAATTTTAATTATAGGCTTATACTCAATTTCGATTATGTAAAATCTCGATTCTGTTTGAGATAAAAGCATCGCGTTTATAAAGAAACTAAAAACTTTAATTACTTAATAATTAATTATTTAACGATTCTAATTATCTGTATTATAATTTGTTTGTTATAGAAAATCTCTTTATGTTTTCGCGTATACATGTACAATTAATGAGAAAGCTTCTTTCCTGAAATAGATTTTTTGCATAAATTAGATAGATATAATAATATATTCTATCTAATAATACTTTCTATGTGTACCGAAAAACAAAAATGTGATGAAATAAACATAATTAAAACAATTTCATTAGTACTACTTTTAAAGCTATTTCTTATATCGAGTCAACCCGTGAGAAACCGAAGTCATCCTACTAATTTTAAAAATGCAAAAGTTAATAGGTTGTTACTCGCAAACGCGAAAACTGCTGAACCGATTTTCATGAAATTATGTAGTGATTAGGTAACATTAAATAAACAAATAATCTGTAACAGTAAACAATTATACTTATTACGCATATTTTTATATAACTTGTCATTGGAAAATCATTTAGGTACAGTAAGTTACACGAATCTTCTGTAGTATTGTGGTAAATGCTAAATTTATATGCGGTTTTTGTGGTAACTACCCAAATGCGATACTGACCCAATTCATGATAGTTCACCCCTATTAATTTGTAACAGTTTAAAGTACATAATAATTATGTAATAAAGGTAACTATGTAAAGATAAACATAGTTACAATGTAAACAAAGTAATGATGTAATACAATATTGTAATACGTGAGTAAAAGGTTCAGGCCGTGTTAATTTTATATAACGATTTTTTTCTTAGGAAATCTGAAAATAAGATTAATAATGTAATAGCAATTCATACAACATAGATTTATAAAAATATTTTCTTGAACAAAGTTCTGGTTAATAGTGAAACAATTTTATGGCATTGAATAATTTATGACTTTGAAGTAGTGTAAACTGAATTGTGTGTGATATAATCGTGTAAATTGTAGTGTGTTCGTGTAATTGTGAAAATTGAATTGTGAGTTCATTTCATAATTAGATTAATTAACTTTCTTTTTTAATATTTGCACACCCTGACTGACACTCATCGATGGGTAGAATGTATAAGCCACATAATATTGTAATTAAAACATATATTATTTGTAACTATATTCTTGCAAATAAATATAATTTGAATTAGAATTTGAAAATGTATTTTATAAATGCCTAAGGTAAGAAAAAACATATCTACCATAAGGCCTATATCCAAGGTTATAAGATAAAGAAGACAGAGAACGTAGAATTTTTTTTCAAGACTTTTATCATTGTTCTAACTTCTCAGTCTAAAGAAACAAGTCTTGGTAGATAAATGTTCGAAATTCATTCATCTAATTCCCATTAGGCATTAGAAAATAAAATAAGACGTGTGCACTTGGGGACTGCCGCGGTAAAGCTATTGCATAAAATAAATATTTCAGATAAAAAAATAAATATATCAAATAAATATTTCAGATATTTACCAGTAAATTGGGTACATGATAGATAGCACCTGATTTTACGACATAATAACCTTACTAATATCACAAATGTGACTGTGTCTTTATTTGTTTGTCTTTCCTTCACGTCACAATGGCGCTATTTAATGGTATGATTTTTGTATGTAGAGACAGTTCAGCTAGTGAGTGATATTGACAGCTTTTTGCGGTAAAAAGCAAAGGTGAAACAACTTGTTCCCTAGGGAATTTCCTTTGATAACATCTGCGAAGCCGCCAAAGGTAGTATACCCAAATATTAATTACTAGCTGTGCTACGTGATTTCACCAGCAATAAGCAACACCAAGTACATCTATAGCTTATGTATTTATTTGGTACATAAGCTACATCCCTGCCAAGTATCATCAAAATCCGTACAGTGGTTTTTGCTTGAAAGAATAACAAACACACAATTTTTGTGTTTATAATATTACTAGCTTACCGCCCGCGGCTTCGCCCGCTTTGTCTAAAACCTAATAAATTATATACTAAAACCTTCCTCTTGAATCACTCTATCTATTAAAAAAAACGCATCAAAATCCGTTGTGTAGTTTTAAAGATTTAAGCATACAAACGGACATAGGGACGGAGAAAGCGACTTTGTTTTATACTATGTAGTGATAAACTATAACCTCATTTTTTTGCGTTTTTAATATAACTAGCTTGCCACCCGCGCCTTTGCCCGCGTTCGCTTGACTCAAATAAAAAACTGACATCAACATCCGTTTCATATTTTAATGCTAGTAAAGAAAGGGACACACAGATAATACCTTTATACTATGATGTTATGGGGATTATAAATTATATTAGTAGGATATTTCCTTACCTCGGTCACGGATGAATTCTACACATACCCGTGGCCCTGTCGCTGATGTGGCTAGACGGAACACAGTGGGGTTTTGGTCGGTAGGAATCCGACATAACCCACGGCCTCTTCCCCGGAGGCCGTGGGTATCGATGCAAGATTTCCCCACTAAAAAAAAAAAAAAAAAAAAAAGGATATTTCCTTACCTCTTAGAGCCATAGTCGGCAACAGAGCCAACGCTTGCAGCATCGACCAAAAGCAGGATCGTTCCGTCCTCATTCCGCAAACTATTCAGTCACCTCATACAGTACATTTTATCACTACCTCACTCTAGTTCGTTACTCACTGTTTCTACACTGCATCTGGTTTACTGTATAGTATGTGTACTGTTAGTATTTTTACTGTAATTATAGCGTTTTTATTTGTGTGAATGAAAGAAAAATTATTTATTGTACTCGCAATATAGTACTTATAGCGATATATAGTATAGATTCAAGTAATAAAATAGGTATACAGAGGGTGGTATAAGCGATTTCTGCCAGGCAACCCGGAAAAAAGGACAGCATTTATTAATTTATTTTATCAAAAAACGAAACCGTCTTCTAAAATTAGAACTAGATCAAATTTAAGTCGGACCACACGAGAGGCACTAGCCTTCAAATACAAAAATAATTTTCAAAATCGGTTCACCCAGCTAAAAGTTCATATGTAACAAAATAAAAAAATACAGCCGTATTGAGAACCTCCTTTTTTAGAAGTCGAATGAAATATGAATTTATACGTCGGTTATTTATATAAGAGCTAGTTTAATTATATAACCTTTAAAAGGACGTTAATTGAAGTCTAAAAATAAACATAAAGTATAGATCATTGACCTCTGTGCACAATAATTATCAAATTGAGTTACAAGGCCGGTTATAAATGCAGTGCAATTTCAACTTTGGAAGCTTTCTATTACGAGTTATTGTGTGTTTTATTTTTATTCTATGTGTATACTGTATAATATGGTATGTAATTTTTACGAAATTAAAACAAGATTATTATTACATTCAAAATAGCAATGATGAATGGGATGTTTTTGATTGATTATAATGTAATTTTGCTTAATAGATATGAATATTTCACTAAATACTATTGAATTGAAGTACCTACCTAAGTAAAAGTTGTATCTACAAAAAAGACAATTTAAAGGTAGGTATCTACAATTCTAAAAAATCGTAAAAAAGCAACTTAAAACATTTTCATTAACTATCACTATTTTGTTCTCGTAGATAATAATATTATATTCTCACGATCGAACAAACATAAAAGTAAGTAATCCCTAAACTCATCAGGTTATTTTACTAAATTATATATTTCTTATCTAAAACTTTTTCTTATCTAATATTTTTGATAAAATTTAACGTCTCACATGAAATATGAACGTAGAATAGAAACTTGAATGAATCTCATTTACATATCCCCTGAGAGCTACAATGTAGTCAAGGGCTGTTCAAAAAAGGGAGAGAAATAGATTAAAAACATAATTATTCACAATATCTAGATGTTTTGGTTTTATTTATATTATAAAATTTCAATTCAATGACTTTATAAAGTCATAAATTTAAAATGAGTTCATCGATATTAAATGCTTAATCGTTAAAGAACCTTTCTATTTTTTATCTATGTTATACATAATTGTATATGTATGCTATAACCATTTTCTTATTAAAAAATCATGTCATTCTAAAATCAATCATCAATCAATTTCTCTACATTGACTCTATAGAATTGAGAAGTGATCTACTTAATTGACGAACAATAGTAAGATCAGAATTCAATCAAATATGTCTTAAACAAGAATCGTTTCAACTCCAACCTTTGTTAGAAACACAGACAAATTGATCGCAAGCAATTAAATCGAACCTCTTTGCTGAAGGACTCATTGTAAACTCTAATATTATTGTTACGTGATTGTTACGAAACATCTTGATTAAACCAATCAAATAATAATTTACTCGAAAACAAAATTAGTGAAACAATTACAACGTTATTTAATTACAAACAAAGGCAAGGGTTTACACGTGTCAATTTACATGTAACAAAATTGTAATTATAAACTTTGTGTAACTTATAGTGGAATTAAGAAAATTATTTTGGGATTATGTATTCAGGGACCATAGAATAAATGTTTTTTATACAGTGTATGGTAGTTATTTGAATTTGTTAACGAATTTTTCTTTTTGTTATGCAATGAAGATGTAAATTTTGTACACTGTTATCTGTATAATTTTATATTTATTATTTCAAGTGTAACCTTTGTATTAAACGAAATACAATCCCTTTAATATGTAAATCACGGAAATAAAAAACGCTTTCAATTACAGTTATCTGCACAAACAAAATAAATGTAGGATACAACGCGAATAGTAATTATTCTAACCGTATACCAGTTCAATCGTTAATCCTTTATACACTCACAATTAATTTTACAATCACAAACATCGAAACGTCTACGACACCGTAGCGCGTCACGTCCGCCTCGTAGGCCGACTCGTAGCACACTGAGCGTACCATAGCACACAGCTACGTAGCGAGTAGCGACTATGCTACGAAGCGTTGCATGAAAAGGTTTGTACTCAAACGCTTAAACCCTGCGCCTTTTTCATGAATTCGAGTGTCGCTCCTCACTGTGGTTTGTTTAAGAAAGGAGCCTTTGTAAGTCACATTTTGTAATGGTCAAAGGACTATGGTTATTTTTTACATTTTTCTAAGAGCTTGTAGGTTTTGTGATTATGTCCTATTCGAGTCTGCTGTGAAAGAAGTTTTGCATTTCAAATTTTTGAGAACGCTGTGTCGAGATCTTTATCGTGATAAAATATTCTTGCTTACGGCAGTTTCATTTTTTTCTCACAATTTATATAGTAATATAATGGTATTGTAAAGTTCATTTATTTATTTATTTATTTATTTATAAGGTGCCACATTTAGTGATACAATTTTTGATTTGAATAAATACTAAGCTACGCCAATTAAAAGGTACACCAATAGGTAGTGAAATAATATACGTATGTGAACAAAGACTAGTATAAGAATAATATTTTACACATCTGATTATAATTGAACGATATTATTTGAATATATACTCTATAAATTAAAAGTATTCTCATTTATGGATAAAAATTGTAGTAATTTATGCCGAGTTAACATTAACTACAGTTTATTACTAAGTTTTTACATAATTTCAATACTTATAAGCTTATCATAGTTTTGACCTTGTTTATAAGTTAATACTTGGGGTGTTAAAGGAAATTCGTATATTTAAGTTAAGCCTCTTAAGTTATGACACGTTATAAAAAGATTACTTGTGAAGAAGCCGACGTCGACCTAAGTGTTTTCCCGCCGCTTATTACTCTTATGAAGGGCTTGCAAACATTTTAATGACGTGTTTCAATTTTAGGACTATTTTTCTATGAAGGTAAGTGATATAATAAATTTGTATAAGTAATATTTACGGGTATAGCTTTGAATATACCTTGTTTTTTTTTCTGCTGAACCGTTTTTGTTTTTTTATCACTAATATAAATAAGTTGAAAATGTCCAAATAATAAATTAGATACCTTCATTCATATGCCAGATTCATTGCAATTATAATAAAACCAATGTATGTAATATTGTGTAATTATTAAATAAATATATAATGTCTATATAGTAATTAAAACAGGGGGATGGTTGCATGTTTTTTATACACATCTTTTTGAACTACATTAAAATTTTCAAATAAATTCTCTTGAAATAAACATCAAATTTAATTCAACTTCTAAACATCTCAAGTTACTAATTAATCGTTTATAAAAAGGTTCACCTCCACCGCCAAGCGTCATCAATTTTAAGGCTTCCGATCACACGAAACCACAGAAGTTTCTTAAGAAATCGGTTTAATGTATATACAATATAATCGTTTTTCCCATACAACGTTTCTGTATCGATGCCCTTACATGGTGTTAATAGAACATACATAGACCCGTGACTTGACTCTTTGGAAATTGCTCGTCATGCTTATATCTATACTAATATTATAAAGCTGAAGAGTTTGTTTGTTTTTTTGTTTGTTTGTATGTTTGTTTGAACGCGCTAATCTCGGTAACTACTGGTCCGATTTGAAAAAATTCTTTCGCTGTTATATAGCCCATTTATCGAGGAAGGTTATGGGCTATGTGTCATCACGCTACGACCAACAGGGGTGGAGCCACGGGGGTGAAACCGCGCGGAGCAGCTAGTCAATGATAAAATAAACAAGAATAAAATTCGTGTTTCGTATAGTTTGCTTTGGAAATGCAATAACATTACTTATCGTATACATAATACGAGGTAAAAATAAACGTAATATTTATTACGAGGTACAAATAATAATTTGCAATAGTTCAATAGCTTTTAGAAAATAATAATGATAAACAAACAAGTTTTAGTTCAATCAAATAGTTAAATGTATGAAAATGTTTTAATTCCAGCTATCCCAATAAAAATATTATTAAAACACATGTATGTTTGTAATTGCATAAAAATTACAAACATACATGTGTTTTAGTTTAATATCATATAATCGTGTTGCTTTGTGTATTATTAATAAAATCTGAAAGAACTTTCAAGGGGAGTGCAGATAATATCTCTTTCTGTGCACTGCAAAATATATTCTTACAGGCAACCCACCTAGTCTTCATCAAACTAACAAATTTTATATTATTACTAGCTGTTTCCCGCAGCTTTGCCTGCGTGGAAAAGATAAAATTTCATGGTACAGACATTCATTCCCTATTTTATCCCTCTGGGGGTAGAATTGATCAAAATCGACGTCTTAACATCTACATGCATGCCAAATTTCAGCCCGATCTGTCCAGTGGTTACGGCTGTGCATTGATAGATCACTATGTCAGTCAATCAGTCACCTTTGAGTTATATATTTAGATCTTCAATCCTACATAAAATACGGAATACCCTTGTATACAATTCAATAAAACAACTAGCCAATTTTAAAATCCGCGAGTTAAGTAATAAAGCAATACTAATGAAATTCATATTTCACATAGGCTTTTAAAAGTCTGATTTTAAATGGAAATTTATTCATTACGAACATGGTTTCATGATACCGTGCGTACATTTTATTACCGTTGTCAATTAGTTTCGCAAACAACGCTATAAAAGAACCGAATTAACGCTATTATAAATTTAATGGTTCGTATAAGAATAAATTAATGTGAGTCATTAATGTATTGTCTGTTTGTATGTATTAGTATCATTGTATCGTAAACTTGGTAATTAAAAACAATATGTATTTTTAAGGAAAATTGCGTAAATTCTGTAGATTTTTTATGCGCTCCGCGGTTTCACCCACGTGGCTCCGTTCCTGTTGATCTTAGCGTGATGATACTATATAGCATATAGGCATAGCCTTCCTCGATGAATGGGCTATCTAACACTGAAAGAATTTTTCAAATCAGACCAGTAGTTCCTGAGATTAGCGCGTTCAAATAAACAAACAAACAAACTCTCCAGCTTTATAATATTAGTATAGATATTCATATTTGTTAGTAGGTATATGAAAATGTTAGTGCATCGACTTTGTTTATTTTTACGAAAATAAATTTATGTGAGTAATATGTAATTGCACCTATCAGTTTCCATTTTATAGATTTAGTATTCAGTTTAATAACACATTCATATAAGGACTATTTAATTTTAATCAGTCTTTTCTATATTTCTTTTTTAGTTAGCTCTAATACGAGTAAAACTTTCGAAGGTAAAATAATTATATTTGCAACATTTATAATATATTTAATAATCATTATATTTTAATGTTAACACGCAAATGAATTCGGAGAAAACAATTTATGTGACTTTGGTTTCATAGAAATCGTTAATAGCCGAGTAATTTATTATATGAGCTATTAAATTGTTTTAAGAATTAACTGTTAGAAAACAAAAACAACCCAATTAAACTTATTTTCCATTTTAAAACAATTAGCTAGGAAAATAACTCGAAAACTATTCAAATAGTTTATAATGCAATATCACAAAATATAGAAACAGTCTGGAATTTTATTAGTATTTTTTAAGTACTCAGCGTATGCAAAACTATATCCTCCGTTGAGTATACCAACAGTGAGACACCCTGTATACTAAAATGCTACTAATATACCACAATAAGAGACCCGTGTGCCCTATAGAAGTGCTTCTGCAGTGGGAAAGTATATGGGCTGATGATGATGATGAATAATTTATATACTAATGGTAAACTGCATTTATTCTTAGAAAACATCATGTCACGTCGCCTACAGAAGAACAATTATACATAAACCCAAGGAAAACTGCAAAATATAACCTACGCTGTATACTATAGGTATAGTACATAGGGTTTGAACAACATAACTGTTATGAAATTATGGCTACATCGTCGCCAATAAAAGCGGCACAAAATAATGAATTTTTTATGTGCCCACGATATAGACGTTCGAGATTAATTATTTTATAAGGGGAATTTCATCACTTTTGTTTGACATTATAAATGGAAAGAGGGGAATATAATGGGATACTTGAACAAACATCATAAACGAAGCTTATAATTTATTAGTATCACTTAACAACACTATGAATAATAAACAGGATAAGTTTGAATATTTTGTATAGAAATTTCGAGAATGTTCCATGAGTTATATGAGTGAAAGTATTGCTTCCAATGTCTTGGTTAAATTAAATATTGAAAGTGTAATTTGTGTTTTTGAAGTTCGAAGTGTTGAATATTTTGGTATATCAATTGATTAATTTTGTGATAAAGTTTTTATGGAATATAAAAGTTTTTACGAAATTTTTAGTTGGACCACTTAAGTAATTATTTACGTTTATATAGGAATTCTACAACAACGTTAATATACAAAAGGTAGGTATGCTTCTTCAATAGTCGTTTACCATAATATACTGTAAAACTTGGAAAGATTTTGACAATCCGCAAAGCTCGTTTAAAAGAATTGAAGCCACAGAACCTCAAGTGAAAAGTCAACATCTTTTAGATTACTTCCTTAAAATGTTCATTGTAATTAAATATTTTCCTAGCGATATTACATTCTCAAGAAACCGCTATCAATAATATTGAACCACAAGTGACGTATAAACCCTATTGTTGAGACGGGCCTTAGCGTCGGTCATAAAATATTATAGAAATTTTTCCGTAGAGCGATCGGTTACAAATATCGCCCATTTTATCGTAATACATTTAATTTCTGTCAACAATAACACTATCAATCACTAACTCGTTGCCGTAAATGGTTTTCATATTATATTAGTGGATAAACATATTGAATGTCGCCATTTAATTTTTCTATCTATAGATGTAAGTTTGTGGCTAAGGAAACATGGTAATGTGTTTGCTGTTTAAAAATAACATCGTTTTCTTAGCTGTTCAATGTTTTAATTTTGTTCTGGGAGCCGTGGTGATACTAATTCCATTTGTATTTTACAGTTTGTCTGTGATAAATGTCGAGTGATTTTATTTTTGTAGCATTTAATGCAGATTGACTTCGAGTGAAGCCACGGGCAAACATGTAGTTTTTTTTTGTGACATGAAGAACATGTGATGAACAAGACATGTATTTACAGTTATTTGTTTTAACAGTAATCTATTGGTATTTAATTGAATATCTAAACATAAGCACTTTCTGTAATAAGACTACCATCTGTCTTAACTATTCCTTAAAGTAACTTCACCATTTACCTACATGTACACTACCTGTATCACATATAATATCATATACTAGTACCTGTATTCCTTCCTAAGACACATCGAGATACTCAATAGCTATAGGAGGGTCAGCAAAATAGATGACGGGATTGGGCCAGTGTCCTGCGGTTGGTTTGATTTGTGGGCGACACTTCGGCCGTCTTGGGTCACCCTCTTAAGTTATCTTCATTCATCATTGCAAGCCTGTTAATAGTGACCTTCTATGATACAAGATAATATGGTTGAAATAAAAATAGGTACGTAAATTGTGTGTTTGTATTTCAAAGTGTCTAAAGAAGTATTTTAAAGGTTTGTAGAATGTAGAGCTCACGGCATTTTAATTTGTTGTATACTATAGCTGTGCGGCACGGTTTCATCCGCTTGCAAAATCAAGTATTTCTATATTCCTGTAAAGTTTCATCCAAATCCGTTGAGTAGTTTTACATAAAAAAAATCTTCCTCTTCCATCCATACTTGCAAATTTTCGCGTTTATAACACAATTATATTATTTATAAGCAGACATAATTCTCTAAAAACACATAATTTCTAATTAAATTTCCAATACTGCATTAATTTTTCAGTTTGATATATTATATAAATACCCGGTGGTAAATAACTTCCATCTGTTTTTTGACGATTCAAAAGCATTTCTTAATGCATTCAGATAAAACGAGTGAATTCTCATTCTAGCCGCACTTTGTCAAATTCATTTAGTATAAACAGGCGTAGAGAATTCTTTCGTTGTTCTTAGTGCGTTCAAAAAGATTCTGTGGAATGTTCTAATACTGAACAACACTGAAAACGAGTTATCGTTTACACTAAGAGATCACGAAAGAATGCTCTGGCTCTAGCCCTCTCTTTGTTCGTTTGATGTAAATGCACCGTAAGAAATTTGAGCGAATAAACGTAGAGTTAGAATTTGAAAAACATCTCTATAACTTACATAGCCATTTTTAACACAAGAACTACGTGCTGCGTAATATTTTTAGTGTGCAGGTGTTTAAAATATAATATTTTAAGTGTTATATGAATATAAAACAGGAAGCTCAGGAAATTGCATGATCTTGAGAGCACTATCACAAACGCTTTACCTTGCAATTTAAATAAATATAATACAATTTTATTTAAAAAAGTGAAAGTTATATATATTATATAATATATTATATATTTGTAAAGAATAATTACAACGATTTTTGTAAGCACACTGCCTGCCTGAAGCGATTTTCCAAGTTAACGCTGACCTCGCAGCAGTAGTCAGATGGAGCAAGAGTCATGGTTTAACAGTTAATCCAATTAAAACCAAGGTTATCATATTCGGAAGTAGGCAATTAGTCTCAAAAATTGACTGGACCAATTTACCGAACGTTGTCGTTGATGGTGTTCTCATCCCTTATAGTACTCAGGTAAAAAATCTTGGTCTAACTCTGGATCAAACTTTTTCCTGGGATGAACAAATAAAGCAGGTACAAAAACGGGTTTTTTCTTCTGCCTTTTCCTTACGGCGCTTGCGCAACTTTCTTCCAGTCCCATCCAAAATTACTTTAGCTCAATCCCTTCTCCTTCCTCTCCTTGATTTTTCCGACTCCTGTTATCCTGATATTCGCCAATATCAACTTGACACCCTTGAGAAGCTCCAAAATTTCTGTATCAGATTCATATTCGGTCTTCGTAAATTTGACCATGTTTCTGAATACAGGAAAAGGCTTAAGTGGCTTCCTATCCGTTATCGCCGGGATACCCATCTGCTGCATCTTCTATACTGTATTCTGTTTAGCCCTAAGACACCTTCTTACTTAAAGGATAACTTCGACTATTTAAGCTCTAGTAATACTCTCTCTCTTCGTTCTTCCAACTTGTTATTGCTTAGCACCCCTTTCCATCATTCTAAATTTTTTAACAATTCTTTCACAGTCCGGGCTATTCAACTATGGAATACTTTACCAGAAAGTATTAGACGTGCTCAAACGCTCAGCTCTTTTAAAGTGTTGCTAAAAGACCACTACTTTTCCTTGCTATAGATTTTATTATTATCATTCTTTTTTTTTTCCTTACTTTTTGTTTTGCTTGCTGACGTCATCAAACATTGTTTTTTTTGTATAAATTTATTGTCTTTGTGCTATAATATATTTATGTTTATGTATTCTATTTATATAATAATATGTATGTATAGTTTATAACATTATCATATGTATGTATATATTATGTATTTTATTTATTTGTATTATAATTTATGCATTTATATATAGTAGGTATCTTTGATACTTAAATAATTTTATTTATTTATTAGGTATAATTATTATCATTATTTTTTTTTCTCTTCTCTTTGCACTATCCCATTAACTTCATACATTTCCTTTCCCATCAGGTTGCCTGGTAGAGATTGCTGCTCAGCAATAAGGCCGCCTCTTGTACAAACTTTGCCTTTTTTTTGTATTTTAATGTTATTTTGTCCTAATTTTTGTTTGTGCAATAAAGTGTTATAAATAAATAAATAAATAAGCACATAGCTTTGGTGAAATTGATTTTCATTGTTGTCTACCTAATTAGTAATTACATCGTAATTTGTTAATCAAACGATTACCTATTTTTATTTAGTTTTTTACTGGATGGCTAAATGTGAGCTTTTAGGTATGACCCGGTTCATACTTTATTTATTTAATTTGTTTTTATGTATTTATTGAAGTGAAACTTCTATATCAGGGTTGGAAAAATGTAGTGTAACATTTTTTCGATACGCGTGACATATTTCCGTTACGCGCCATTTTTTTATTATCCCTACCACGCGTGATTGGACGTATTTCTGTAAAGTTGCATATTTTAAATTATTTTTTGAAAAATAAGGTCATAAAGAAGTTTCGCTTCTTACGTGTGTACACTGAAACACGCACACATTTTTTTTTATTATGTTCCGTTGATTTGAATATATACTCCGTTACGTAGATTACAATATACATTTAATTTCGTTTTATTTAGCACAATATAATATTTACCAAGATGACTTGCTATAATATGTGTCGTTGTTTGTTTATTGCTGTTTATAAATATGTTGTACAATTTTTCTTGGAATAAACTGTTTATCTATCTATATATAAATAGATCAAATATAAATATTTTTTATCGCAAATATTTTGACGAAAAGATTAAAATTATTAATATACAACTCATTAATCTTATATGGTTGACCACACTTGTTTTAAATTTATTATTTTTAACACAATATCTTCAGTATGAAACATCTGTAGCAAATATTGTATACTGGTGTCGTTTTAATTACAAGAAATTTTCCAATTTTTTTTCTTTAATATACTATTTGTAACTCATTCAACTAACTCAATGAAAACCGATAAACAAGAACACGGTCACGTTCATCACATAACAATATTGTCTCATAAATGTAAGGGTAATTACGCATATGTAAAGTTGGCAGAACTTTGGTCATTAGGACGAGACCATACTCTAAGTGGGGAGAACCCGTTATATCCACCAAACGTGGCCAGGTACGGCCAAATTTATTACTGTAAGTTATGAGCGAATAGCGTTTTCGTGACTGCCTTATCAATAACGCAGCAGCTTCGCAATGTTAATGAGGATGCTCGCTCTGAGTGGGATGTTGACTTGGCATGGTTCAGAGTTGACTACCACTGTGTGTATCTGTATGTGATTTATAGTAAGTATTTGGAAAATAGCTCTGTAGAGCACTGTCAATACTGCGCCTTAGCGTTTATCAAATAGCTATAACAGCGTAATACAATAAATGGTCGTTTCATAGTAAGCCTTTTAAATACGAAAAATATGGATATGTCATTTATTTCACGAGTAAAGTTTCTTGTTATAAATTAATTCGATACTCACTTACTCCTATTGCGCTGAAACCCAAAAAAATGTGTGCGTGTACTAGTGTAGGACCGTTAGGACGTAAGAAGTGAAACTCCTTTATGACCTTATTTTTCAAAAAATAATTTAATTTATGCAACTTTACAGAAATACCTACGTCGAATCACGCGTGGTAGGGACACGAAAAAGAAGGACCGTAACGGAAAAATGTCACGCGTAACAATAAATGTTACACAAAATTTTTTCCAACCCCGATAAAGAAGTTGGTTTCACTTCAATAATTTGATAAAGATCTTTAATTTTAATCAACTACAGAGGTGTTACAATTTGTATTTGTTCCTTTATAAAATCAATCGAATCAGTTAGTTACTTGGGTCGGTCCTAAATGTCTAGGCGCGCTAACTGCCGAAGTTCCAGCTATTATGTCAAAACAAGTTTCATAGGAGCTTTCGTTACATGTATTTCGCTTTCCCACAAGCCTTTGTAAGCCAGGCCGGTTGGTAAATGGCATACGGTAAGCGAATATAATGTAATTGCAAGAGAAACTGGAGATTTCCTCTCCTGGACTTTAAATGATGTGAAATAGACGCAGGGGACTTCGTTATGTACATATCCTTTAAAGGTATATTGTGACGTGGACGTGGAGGTATTCTTAAAGAAAATTAACCGTACCTACTCTGCTAGGTGGCAAACCTAGCTACCTAGCAGCTAGGTGGTGGTTGACGCCTGAGCGTAGAACCGAGGGGTCCTGGGTTCGATTCCCGGTGGAGACGAAGAAAAAAAAATGTCTCGGTCTGGTAGGACACAGAAGGCTGATCACCTACTTGTCCCTAAAAGAAAAATCGATCAGTGAAACAGATGTATGCATAATGCATCTGCCCCTTACCCCACTACGGGGACATGGGACTTCACACACACTCTGCTAGGTGAGCTTAGTACTTTTCTACCATCATTATAGTCAGGTCGTTACCCGCTTGATGTTATATATAGAGATTTTTTACCTGATCATTTCATTTCCTACTTCTGTAATGTGATTAACATTTTGATTTTTTATTATTTGAATGTTAATATAAGGTGGCACTAAGTTCAAAGAGAGTAAAAAAATTTTAAGACAACTTTAGCAAAGAAAACACCTTCGATGAAAAAAGCTCCCAAATTGTAACTATCGTTTAGATACTACCAAGTCACTTTATTTATTTTACGTTCTTTTTTATGTGATTGTGTAATACTTAATCGGACGTAAAAGTTTTATCCAAAGATTAAAAAAGTGCCCCTTAATATACAAAATCTCTCGTTTGCTACGCGTTAAAATGGCGCAAACTTGCAAGGCAAATTAAGTGTTCCTTATTTTTGTTTGCTTTATTCTCATCCTTTCATACTTTTCCCATTACCCACTGAGGTTGGGAGTCTGGTGCAGTTTCTTTTTTACTTTTCGCTATTAGTGATCATCTTTTGTCCTATCTTCCTATCCTACTACTATAAATTATTAATACGCAAGTTGTTGAGGATGTTTATCTATATAATATATAAAACTCAAATAATATATAAAACTCAAAGGTGACTGATATAGTGATCTATCAACGAACAGCCCAAACCACTGGGCGTATCGGGCTGAAATTTGGCATGCAGGTAGATGTCATAACGTAGGCGTCCCCTAAGAAAGGATTTCCCGAAATTCTTGCGGGAACGGGGAAAAACGGGGATGCACGTACAAAGTCGTGGGCGGAAGCTAGTTAAATATAATATTCTGGTATAGATATTTAAGTACACGAGTTTATTGGGATATAACGGAAGTGGAGCCGCGGGATAAAGTTGTCGTATAACTTTAGCGGTTATATTATAATGGTGAAGGTTTGTAAATATATAAAAAAAATATACCGGCCGAATTAATATCCCCCTTTTTTTTGAAGTCGGTTAAAAATTTATGGATGTATAGATATTTGTTAGTGGCTGATCAGATATGAATGATTTCATACCTACAGAGATGCATAATAGTCTAAATTATGACACAAGTTACTTACTATTTATTCTGATACCACATGAGTAAAGCTACAAGCTAAAGTTATTCATATTATCTTTCGCTTCCTTACATACTATATTATATACCGTACTGTAGTTATTATGTAATCGGTTTTCTTGAAGTCTTCTGGAGAATGAGTTAATAAGGGATAATGAGAATTTCTGAGCAAAGTGTAATATCGTTTGCACCCAAAATGAGATCACGATGTTGTTATAGAAACTTATAAGGATCTTACGAAATTGGTATCAATGAGAGCAAGTGAGGTTTTCGTAACCCAGATATTTTTGGCTTAAAATGCGAATTTTCTTTAGTAAGGAAGAAGAACAAAATATGCTAGTTCAAAAACCTAAAAGATGAAAATACATAAAAAATGATGTTATTTTATTCTCTAATATACAAATCAAATAACAACTATTCATGCTTGAATTAATTTCCTATATAACTTAATTCCATCGAATTCGCGAAAACAGTTTATTGTTAACGTATTTCAGTATCATAAAAACAAATTCATATTTCAATGTACATTTCCTATTCATATTTAGATAGAAATCCATGTTTATACGATGACGGTATTTTTCAGGCGCAACTGCGACGAATCTCGAATCCAATACATCCATATCAAATATTACTGTTGTGCAAACCAAATAAAATATTTACGATTACAACGGTATTGTTGACAGGCGCGGAAACGTTGGCGCCCTCAAAACAATCTCACAGCCCGAGATTTAATACCGTGTCGTTCCCAAAGGAAATATAAATACGGTATTGAAATATCCTATAATGTGTATCGGAATCCATTCCCGGGGTAATATGTAGACGACCAGTATAGGATTGTCCTCCCCGCCCCGCGGTGTCTTGCTAATTTGGATGTAATAGGATGCTTTGTGGGCTTCCCAACGGATCAAGTTATATTGGCTAACTCTAAACGTTCAATAGGCAAGCTACATAAGACTATGAATATTTATAACGTATTAGAAGACGCGCTACTGGTTAAGGCTGCGTTAGGGAAAAATTGTATCGCTCTAGTTTAAGATGAGCTTGATAAAGTTGATTGGATCTTGATAATGGACATTTATAAGGAAGATTTTTCCATGTTATATAATTTTATTTTGAAGTATACGTTTTGCATAATTTCCAGCATGAGATATGTTAATCTAGAATTTTGTTGAAAGCATCTAAATCGACACTTAAGATTACGATTTTATATCTACAAGCGCCAATTTAATTCCCAAGGATTTTTTTATTACTGGGCTTGGCCAACGGGGCGATTTTAGGGGGTAAGAATCCCATATGCTTTTTGCCTCGAAAGATAGAGTATCTGATAAGATTTCCTCCCCGTTAACAAAAATGGATCTTTTGCTAACATGATGGTTCTTTTTATTAAGTGAAATTTGAATTCGGGGACACAAAATAAATAAAACACAACCATAATTCGTTGACGAAGTCTCAGGCGAGGATAATAAATAAATTTGTTTGTCTCATAGAAGAGAAGGAAATTGGTCTCAGTCCTCAGAGGTGAAGAAAATACGCAGGGGATAGATATATTTTAGAAGTTTCAGGGGTACTAATTTTTTAAGTTTAGTTATAGTTTATAATATAATAATTAAGTTCATTTAACCCTTACATTTAACCATACTTTTAGCACGTAAGAAACCAATGTAATTTTGAGAAATAAAGGCTTTTTTTATTTTTATTTTATTTATTTATTTAGGGGTACTCATTGCCTGAAAACCTTACCAACTAAAACTACATAGGAAACATAAGCAGCTTCAAAATTTAAAGATAATATGTTCTGTTACATATTACAAGTTTATTATTATAATTATCTGTGGCAATAATTTGACTGTCAGTTAAAATTACAAAATATGTAGAAAGTGCTGAAACTGACCACTAATCATACACTATGATAATCCATACTATTATTATAATTGCGAAAGTAACTCTGTCTGTCCGTCTGTTACTCAATCACGCCTTAACTACTGAATCAATTTCATTGAAATTTGGTATGGAGATATTTTGTTACCCGAGAACTAAGGCTACTTTTTATCCCGGGAAAATAACGCAATCCTGGAAATCCCACGGAAACGGGAACTATGCGGGTTTTTCTTTGACTGCGCGGGTGAAGCCGCGGGCGGATACCTAGTATAATATAATACTGAAGTAGAACTTTGTAAGTATGGTTCGATCTTTGTTACTTTTTCTCGAAAAAATCTCATGTCTAATCAAACCGATTTCGATGAGATAATTGCTTTTACCCGTAGTTAGGTCCGCGAGTAAAAAGTAAATCATAACTCATAAAATGCCTACTCTTGTGTTTGTATAGTATTATAATAGTAGTTTTTGAATCCATACATAATAAAAGCGATGCTAATCTTTAAAATACTGAAGCAAAAAACTTTTCCTAACTTAGGTAATACTTAAAGAACATTTAATTTAACATTGAATAAAGGGGTTGCAATACCCACGCGTATCTTAATGCAAATTATAAATGTTTATAAAGAGTTCAATTTAAATTCTAATGCAATAGCTTCCGCTAGGGGGCGTTCTTCGTTAACTGAACGGATTATACGTTTCTGCTTTGCTTATTGAAACATTATCATTTTATGTTTATCAATAAACTGCGTTGACTATTGTTTGAGAAATTGAGAAAAGATTAACTCAGTTGAAAATAGAGACATTAAAAATATGTTCATAGTTGTGTCATATATTTATCAACATGGAAAATTTGACGATAATGAAACAGTATCAATTTTATTTCTATACATTGTTTAATATACGACAACAGGGCTCCTCTGCGTCTGCTCGATGGAAAACCAGATGGACGTAGAAATCGAGGAAGACCAAAGCTCCGTTGGTTGGATGGCGTGGAACAGGACATAAAGACGATAGATGTGAAAAATTGGAGAACCCGGGCAAAGGATCGAGATGTCTGGAAGAAAATACTAGACCACGCCAAGGCCCACTCGCGGCTGTAGAGCCTCAGATGATGATGATGATGATGACATTGTTTAATGTTTATTTAAAACTGTTTAGAAATTTTGTGAAAAGAAAATTATAAAAAAAGAACAAGAAGTTATCAAAGAAAAATATTCCTCAATATTCCCTAATGTAGAGTTATTTGACTAATATCAAGAACATGAAATAAATGAAAAAATAAATTATAATTATGAATATCCGGAAAGGTCGGTTTAAAAACAAGCCGATAAGATAATCTTTTTCTTACAGGTGTCGTATAATCTATCTGTTATTTTACTATCGTTACCGCCTATTATGAAAAGAAAACGTGGATTTTGGTGACGAAGAATAAATACATTTCTTATATTATTATATCAATAAAGATTTGTATTTTAGTATTATTTTTATTTTTGACGTGACAACGTCTTATAATTCGATAGAGCCGGCTGCACGCACGAAAAAACATGACTCATGCGGCGTTACCTCGCTCTGAGGCGTTCCGTAAGGCCTTGAAGTGCAAGCGAGAGCGCGGAACGAGCGACAAAGAAGCACAATCGGCCTTAAGATGTTGTCACGTTCAACTACCGTCAGTAAACCGACTTTACAGACAACCAATTTTTTACCCAAAACTTATATTTTCAAGGTACTTACGTTAATAGGAACTTATAAATACCTGAAGGACCGAAGATTTTTCACCGACACGAAGTAATTTACGTACGGTCATGTGAATAATATGCAAATATTTTATAGAAAAAAAAAATAATTTACTATCTCTACATTAATCGATGGTAACCATTGAGCCATCACTACTCTATTAACAAATTTTATACACACAAGCTGTGCCCCGTTGTTTTACCCGCATTCCTCCACTCTTGTTGGTCTTAGCGTGATTCCTCAATAAATAGCCTATCTAACACCGAAATCCTCGATAACTAACAACGAAATAATTTTTCAAATCGGACCAGTAGTTCCTGAGATAAGCGTGTTCAAACAAACAAACAAACACTTCAGCTTTATAATATTAAAAACTAATAGAAGATAAATAGATCTGGGTTATGAAAAGAAAGGTGAAATATTAAACAATTGAATATACAACATTTATAAAGAAAACATTTATTATAATTTAATTATAAGTCGATGGTAGACACTTTTAATGTTATCTGATAACAGTATCGATAAAAGTATTGATTTAATCATAACTGACAACATAAAAAAGTAATTTACGCTAATTTTGAGGGTTTTCCCTTTAAAAAACATACTAGTACTGAAGATAATCATCATACATTATGAAATACATAAAAAATAATTTTTAACAACACACATATCTAGACAAAATATATAGTTTCAATAATTGACGTAGGCAATTGATAATCCTAGATAAAAACTGAACGTTGCACAACAAATAGAAATAGATTCAATGAAAGAAATGGATTTAAATAAAATGAACTGTAAAATATTATTAAGTAATGTGTTTTAGAAGTAGGTAATATAATGTTAGGAGGAATTCTACTGCACGAATTTTGCTACATTACAACAGAAAAATGGTATTAATTTATTAAAATAAAATGCCACGATGCCAATAATTAAACTTGGATCAGATAATACGTAAAAAATATAAAAACTTATTTAGAACAGAATCGTTATCAAAAGTTATTTGTAACCCAGTGACAATCTTGGTTGATAATTCTACAAAACAAACACGAAAAGTATATATGAACCGAATATATGTATATAAAAAAAAAATTAAAACCTATATAGAATATCAACACACAAACAGATTTTTCAATCCGAATTTATCTTACGCACAATTTTCTAAGTCTATAAATGAAATTAACTGAACTTATGATCCAATACCTAACTTCTCTAACAAAACACTATCAAACCCTCTTAAATTTTCTTCAAAACTGTCAGTCATACGAGACTGTGCACTGAGATCGTTTTCATAATCTCTATTGCTTGCACCTACAGCACTTATTTCATCATCTTCATTATTCAATTCTTCTGCTATAGCTGCGTTAAAATTAGCGACAGGACTATCAACAGTTTCCTTGTTTTCAACATCTACGTTGGGTGCATTACCATTTTTATTTTCTACATTGTTATTGGCATTTGATTCACCCGCACTATTCCCATTGTCTGTGCCATTGTTGTTATTTCCTCCGTCGGTCCCAGCGTCACTGCCATTGTCTCCATTTCCGGTATCAGTACCACCACCTCCAGCATTGTCACCATTTCCGGTATCTGTACCATCGCCTCCAGCATTGTCACCGTTTCCGGTATCAGTACCACCACCTCCAGCATTGTCACCGTTTCCGGTATCATTGCCATCACCTCCAGCATTGTCACCATTCCCGGTATCAGTACCACCACCTCCAGCATTGTCACCATTTCCAGTATCAGTACCACCGCCTCCAGCATTGTCACCATTTCCGGTATCAGTACCACCATCGCCATCATTGTCTCCACCACCCGCGCCATTATCATTTTCATCAGGCGCAGGTTTAACCGTTGTTATACTATTTCTTAAATCACTCAACTCATTATTCAACCTGTTTCTTTGTCCAGCCATCGCGAGGGTAGAGACGAAGAGACAGAACGATAGCAAACTTAGGAATACGATTATTTTGTTGTTTAGCATCCATGCTTTTGTTCTCTCGAAATAATATCTATTCGTCATTTTTGCAGTTACAAATAAAACGCGTTCAATTCAACTAGTATAAAGATACAGTGCTATGTTTTATCTTCACATAGCTTCATAGCTTTATCGACTACTGATAGGTTTTTATCGATAAGCCATTATTTGAAATTGCGTCATATTTTAATGATAAGAAGGTTTACTTTCATTTTGTGACTGGACAAGGATTTCTTATCGAGGAAATAGATAACAATATAAGGTATTGTTGGTCATTGTTGTAATTATTTGTATGTTGTTATAGAACAGCTTGACATTATTAGATCTAGATCCAAATCTAAAACAAATATTATTGCTTACTGACAAAACGTAAAATATCCAATAAAATATATTTTAAATGATTCACTTTTCACATCACAATCACTTACACTTCATCTGGATATACTTTTGCATCTTTATCTTAATTTTTATAATTTTTTTTGATAATGTAACTGAAGTAATTTTATTTTTAAGTTACTTTGTTTGTTTCTTTCTCTGTCCTAATTATAATGTTCTGTTTATCCGAGTGGTGGACACTTGGTGACCTACTACAGGTTTACACCTACCATAGGCAGCAGCTTTCCACACCTGATGCTTGTTTATGTTATCTAAAAACTGTAAATGTCCTGGAAAGAAAGAAAGAAATTAGGTATTATTATCAAAGCAAGACTAGAAACAAATCATTAGAAGGAAACGGCAATGCAAATATACAAACAAGGAAGTTACTGATAACCGACAGTTATTACCTACTATAGAACAATATTAAAAGGGATGGTTAATCTTACCTGAATATTATGTTTAACCTTCTCAATAGTATTCGAAAACTGAAAAAATAAATGTCTAAAACTAAAAAACAATGATAAATAACTAAGCTCTTTAATTACTCTAAACATAATATATTTCGTTAAATCAATTTTATCGACTTCAAGATTTCCACCCGCGAATTCGCCCACGTTTTCAATGAAATACCCGCAGTCAGGATAAAATATCTTATTCTGGGTGTTCAGCTACCTACATACATATATACTACTGATAGATTACATGCATCACAAACATCCATCCATTCTCACAAACTTTCGCATTTATAATATTAGGTACTACTGATTTACCTACCATGATTCTTCAACAATCAACACATCAACACAATCAAATAATGACGCATCTAAAAAGCGTGTAATTTAAAATTCCATCCCATCCATCCTGGGTAACAAAACGAGCTGTCGCACACTTGCAATGGCTGTGCCGTACCTTATCTAGCAGAACTCATTGCTTACATCGAACGAGCGACACGAATGCATTTGTCTTAGCCTCCTTGGAAATATACAGGGATGTACAGTGTACACGTACTGTTATAATGGCCTTTGAGAACAGCCTTGGTTCTAATAACTGATCTGTATCTTGGATAGTGTTGTAAATGTTGCAACGGAAGCCTTGATTTCCTTCTGCGGAAAAATCGATATCATAAAGACATTCATATTTTTTTTAATAAATAAATAAAATAGGTATATATTTATTTTATAATTGAAAAGTAAATATTATATAGTAGCCATTACTACATACTATAAAATAAAGTAATTTCCTGTTGTCTGTGTGTCTACCTAATTTTGTAGTAGAATAAGCGGACGAAGCTTCGGGTGGAAAGATAGTGCAACTATACGTCATTATGTATGTCTTATAACGATGTTAAATTATAATATTCATATAAAACAATGTATAAAACTTTACTTATTCACGTTTAGAAATAGTAACAATCGTTATCAATTACTATGATAACTAATATCAAACTTTGTCCGGAAACGTAATTTTAATATCACCTGTGATTGTGGAAATGTTAGTTTAATGTTATCATTATATAATATATTATATTGATAAAATCTAAAACTACACTTTACATTTTTATATTACTATACATATATTATTACTAGCTTACCACCCGCGGCGTCGCCCTCTTTGTCTAAAACTTAATAAATTATATATTAAAACCTTCCTCTTGAATCACTCTATCTATTAAAAAAACCGCATCCAAATCCGTTGCGTAGTTTTAAAGATTTAAGCATACAAAGGGACATAGGGAAATAGGGACAGAGAAAGCGACTTTGTTTTATACTATGAAGTGATATATATGTACTTATTTAATGTACAGTAATCTCAGATAGCATTTTGCAATTAATCAAAAATTATACTAAGAAGATCTATTTATTTAAATAAAAAATATTAAAACTCACGCGTGTCCAATCGGCAAATTATTGCGAGAACTAAATCAAAATAGTAATATTTATTACATACTAAAGGTCCGCCCCGGATTCGCCTGTGGTACATATTTCGCAATAAAAGGTAGCCTTTGTCCTTTCTCAGGTATCAAAATATCTCCATACCAAATTTCATGCAAATTGGTTCAGTAGTTTAGGCGTGATTGAGTAACAGACAGACAGACAGAGTTACTTTCGCATTTATAATATTAGTATGGAATAGTATGGATGAGATGAGTATCGTAGGATTCATTATTTCTCCCATGAACTTTCAATACAAAATAACAATATTCGTTATAAATTGTATCTTTTATACCTTTTCCTAGAACATCATTCGACCTAGCTAATATTTATGGAAATAATATATTTTCTTTTATATAGAAAATACAAGCATGTCGGTTCTCGATCTGAAGATTACTGGGACATTTTCTTTTTATTTATTCAGTTTATTATTCGTTCCCAATGCTTTACAAATATCACTTGGAAATAGTATTTTTCCCTATGAAGTTTAATCAATGGTAGGAAAAACGTTGTTTGTATTTATACTAGCTTTATCCACTGGCTTTACGTTTTAAAGGTATAGAAAAGCCTAGTCTATATTTTTACCAAACATTTCTATTGGATTTTGCGTGAAAAAACACTAACTTTCGCATTTATAACAATAGTAGGAGAATAACATACTATTACACTATTGTCACAGAATACATAATAGTAGCTAAACGCTATATTGTGATAATATAATATCGTTCCTTGCGAAACAATACTGACAAGGACGCAACTATTTCATCTATCAATGTGCTAGAGTGAGACATATCATATGCGAAAACCTGCCATACTACTGACAGATTTTTCGTTGTTTCGCTGCCGCACGCGAATGCGTCGGTGTACTAACGCCCTGAGACTACATAGAAAGAAGAGGAAGAGAAATAATATAGACAAATCACGATTTGTGTATATTATTTCTCTTCCTCTTCCTCTTGTCACGACAAATACAACATATTTTATTAAACAACTCAATAAAACAATTATTTCAAACGTTAAAAAGGTATACATCCAAGTAATGCATACAGGTGACCATCAAAATATAGGGCCCTAAAGTTTTAAGCAAACATCAAATTTCAATCGAAGAAATCCGCTGGGAAATCAGTAGATACGTCACAGCTGATTTGTCGTGTCGTCTGTAAATATATTTTATTGATAATGTAAACACGACTGGCCCTTTAATACTGATTACTTTTCGATGGTCAACTCTTTTTATCCGACTGCGTCAAAAGAGGGGTTGTGTATTTCATCGTTTATCTGTACAGAGGATAATACTATTTGAATACTTATACTTGTTTTATGTCTGTATGTTTAAAAAAGACGTGTGTCACTCGGGGACTGCCGCGGTAAAGCTATTGCATGCTTGCCTTCAAGCCACACCTCCGCCCGTCGGAGTGCGGAGCGTGAGGTTTTTTCGTTACGGAATTTCTCGATTCGGTGCCCGCGCTCAAGGCCCGCGATAGAAGCTATGCAATAGCTTAATAAATAAAAAACAAAATGTTCCTGGGTTGTTTTATTACTTATCCTTATATCCTTACCTACCTTATTACCTACTCTACAGTTTGTATGTTTGTCTTAATTTCACGAAGCTGTGGGCATCGGCTAGGTTACAAACATTCCAATTACTTTGAACTGTTGTTTCTATTATATACCACAAAAAAAGAAACATCTCGATTCTCGACAGACAACTGTTTTGATCAAAAATCGCTCTCAGACTTTAGAATCCATTTGTATTTTGTTTACAACGTAAATAAAAAGTAGCCTTTTAATAATAATTATTACTTTCAGATTATTATCGAGGGACTTTCTTTTTGTTTTTGATAAGATATTTTCTTTAAAATCGTAATTAACTATCAAATAAAAGGCGAAATTTTGCCTTTCGGCATTTGTGTGTAAAAAATAAATTATAATAATTAAAAAACTAAATGTAGACGGTAAAAATTCATTTATAATATATTTCAATCAGTTTATATAATAAAATGCAAAACGTGTCGGGCCCACAGAACGAGACCGGAATTTTAAATGATATTATTTTTAGAGGGCAGCCCCATCCTTCTAATTCATTTGGTTTTTCCCCTGGTTGCATTTGCACGGTTAATTTAATAACTAGCTATAATTTTTGAATTATAACTATGAATCTTAGATGCACATTGAGCTAAGTATTTATAATATCTTGACCAAGAAGCTTAATATATCTAATACACTGGAGATTGCACTATGAACGTTGACTTGTCACGGGAAGGTATGACCTTGAATGACGCCTGGTTGTTCCTTCATCCCTTTCACACCAAGTTAGGTGTGAAAGGGACAAAAAACAACCAGGCATCATTCAAGGTCATACCTTCCCGTGACAAGTCAATGTTCATAGTGCAATCTCCAGTGTATTAGATAAAAGCTTCTTGATCTTGAGTAAAAGGTTGACAAAATACAAAGAAACATTTTTGCTCTTCTATTTTGTTTTAGCTCTACTTTCACTTTTTGATATAAAATCCGTAAAAAATAATGTTCTTCATTTATTAACAAACATACAAAATACAGTCAATTGATATTCAAAAGAGCATGTGTATCGAGCACACGTGTGAGAAGTGAAACTTCTTTGGCAAGATTCAAAGATACAAAAATCGTCGCCTTGATGACACGAAATTTTACTCTCAACGCGCCTAAGTCACTTGAAAACTATTTGAAAAGCACAAACTACATAAACATTTAACTTCCACTAAATATCACAGCTTATAAGCACACATAAATCAGCATAGACCGCCATTACACATTTATAATTCCACAATGTATACACATTAATATTGTGGGTTATTACAGAACCTAATTCCATTCTCAGTGCGGTTTCCTAATTGTCTATTACTCAGCATAATATATTATTCACGTGCGTCAACAACTGTATTTATTGGTTATTATAATATAACTAGTTTGCTCAGCAGAGTTCGTTCTATCATTCAGTAGTATAAGGCCCGGCGCAGATATGGCGAAGCGCATTTTTCATTGTCAAACTATTTTCGACATTGATTTCATGAAAATAAAATTCAAAATCAAATAACAACAATTTATTTTAGGAAGCATCGAAGCATCACACAGGAAAGGTGCGCGCTGCGCTTTTCTGAAACTTATGATGATTGATGATGAAAAGTGCGCTGCGTTGCGGTTTCACCCCCGTGGCTCCACTCCTGTTGGTCTTAGCGTGATGATATATGGTCTATAACCTTCCTCGATAAATGGGCTATCTAACACCGAAAGAATTTTTCAAATCGGACCAGTAGTTTCCGAGATTAGTGCGTTCAAACAAACAAACAAACAAACAAACTCTTCAGCTTTATAATATTAGTATAGATATAGCCTGTCATTGATTTATCAGACATTACAACCTTTTAAAAGATTAAGCAAGTTAAAAGCATGTAATTTTAAGAAAATTGCTAATCACTTACAATACATTCTACATCAAAGAAGCGAATTACCAATATTATAATACTTACCTATTATAATTATTATTCATTAGATTTTTATGCTACACAAAAACTTTAAAAAAAGCTAAAAATATGCATTTATCTAACGAACCGCTAAACTTCTTTATTATATAAAACATTATTTACCAAAAAATATATTTACCAAAAGAAGAATATTAACCACTTAAAACTATCAACTACTACTTTCAACTATAAAAAGTGCTATATGAAATCACAAATCTATACTAATATTATAAAGCTGAAGAGTTTGTTTGAACGCGGTAATCTCAAGAACTACTAGTCCGATTTGAAAAATTCTCTCGGTGTTGGATATCCCATTTATCGAGGAAGGCTATAGGCTATATTATATATCATCACGCTAATTCTAACAGGAACGGAGTAACGCGGGTAACACCGCGGAGCACAGCTAGTCCTCTATAAACACTCACACAGAGATCTGTTGACTCAGACATACGAAGCCGGTTCATTCAACAGATTACATCAATACTATCTCCATTTCTCAGGCGATGGCTTTTGAAACTGTAACATTAATGATAGTTAGTGATCGTTTATGTATATATTAATTATTGTAATATAATTATTATTTGTTTATGTATTATACTATATAATATGTAATATATATATAGTATTTCATATGTATGTAATATGTATTTATAATAGATCATATATTTATGTATGTGTATATATATTTATATATATATTTGTACTTCCTACCTACCTCCTTTTTCATAATATTACTCCACACAGTAGGTTGCCTGGAAGAGATCACTCTTAAGTGATAAGGCCGCCTTCTGTGCTGGACTAGTTTTAAGTTTTAATTTAAGGAATTTATTTGTATGCCAGCACAATAAAGTGTTAATAAATAAATAAATTAATAAATTAATTTTCCCCGTTATACGTTAGTATTGGGATTAATACTGTTATGATTAGCGGTTATAGGTAGATATAGTATCTTAAATGTTACATTTAAGTCGTGAAATTTTTCTTAACATCTCTCAAACGTAAGGAATTCATCGATTGCAGGAAGTTGGAGATAAAAAAGGCTTTCATAATTAGTTTTATAGCATTCAAAAGATTAAATAAATATTATGGATAGAAAAGGCTATTTTAGGCGATGTTTCTAATTATTATTTACCAGTATACATGTAGAATATTGACAGTAAATAACAAAATTTACAAACCATAATCAGAATGTATAAGGATAGAATAGACTGCTATTTTTACATTTTTACATTACGAGTACAATATAATATAAGAAATATTTTATTCATGAATCTAAAAGTTATTATTAGTTCGAGGGTTTATTCGTACCTTTATCCAGAGTTATAAAAAGCGCTCTCAGCTGTGCTGTCTATGACGCCAAAGTAAGACTTACGCTAAAAGTACACTTTCTTGTTTAGTTTTCGATAGTTTTTGTCATAAAGACTGGTTACAGAAATAAAGTTCAATTTGATAGACTGGTACTACACTTTACACTAGACAATATATGGAACAAGTCAATAACTGCGTTAAAAACAACCGACTCCAAACTTGCACTTACAACATTTACAAATACAGACAAAAATGCTCATAAAATAAAAACTACTGGGCCTATCCGAATAAAAATTTTATGGGACCAATTCGACACCATCCCGCATCGAACAAAAAAAGAATCACGTAAATCGGTTCAGAAACCTCAGAGTAATCGGTGTACATACATACTGGCCGAATTGATAACCTCCTCCTTTTTTTGAAGTCGGTTAAAAACAACATTATTTTTAACCGAATAATTGATCAACACAGATGTTAAGAATTTCTACGTTTTTTAAATATTATTTTAAATATATTTTATACGATGAATAAATAAGGTTTAAACAGGTCGGAAGAGACCTACACACAATTTATTGAAATTTAATACGTTCTGTGTTTAAATATACATATAATATGTTACTAGTACAATATTATATTATCTGTGTTATAACAAAAGATAAGCTTATACTAGATATGTTTAACCAAGAGAAACGAAGACCAGTCCACGAGTTTCTAGAGCGAATTATAACTTTTAATAACTGCAAATTCGACATTTGGTATCTAACGTCTCCGTGCTTTTATCTTCACTAAATTATTCAAATGATTTGCACAATATACAGATACAACCAGTAGGGAAACTGAATACTACACGCTCGAAATGGCTCACACACAAGCAGGCGTATTTACGAGAATCCTTATGTATTATGACAATTGACAGATATAAGAATACCCTTACGATTCTCCTAAACACGCTTGCTTGTGTGCACTAACCATTTCGAGCATGTCGTATGAAATTTCCCTACTGGTTATAAGTAAGTTTAAAGCTTTCGAATAAGAAATGTCAAAAGCACTCAGACAAAGTAAAGTAATTTAATAACGTTTTATAAGTGCTTTAAAGCTGACTCGGTGGATAGATGTTAATTATCTCTGTTCAGTTCAATAGAACTTACATGTAAATGAATACATTTACAAGTGTTTTGATTAACCGCTTGATTGTCTTAGACTAAAGTATTAAAGAGTAGCATTAATAGGACTTTGGATAGGCTAAAAATAATCTTGTTTAGGCTTCGATGTTTTGATATTCCAAGTTCATTATAATGTTTTACCACCGTTCTCTTCAATAAATAATAATTTTGAGTGAAGAGTGATACCAACTTATAATCCAAATAATGTTTTTCATTTTGTATATTACAACTATATGTAGTACTAGCTGTGCCCGCGACTTCGTCCGCGTGGAATAGTGACTGCATAGTAGTTACTAATTAACTTAATTATTGAGTAAACACGTACTACCATAAATAATTAAAAGAACTGATAGTAAAATTTATTAACGAACTGAGCTTAAAAAAAAAAAATAAATGCCTAATTAATTTTCTATGTATTTCTTTTAAATTATGTCATATTATTTTTAAGCACCAGGGGGGAGGCGAGCAAATTTCTTCCTTCCTTGTATGGATGTTATTAACAATGTATCGTGCAGCAACTGATCAGCTTAATCGATACTCAGTTTTTATCAAATCCAGCACCAAATCCAAATCAGATCTTTCCTGTCTCACGCCTGTAGTAACTAAACCGTTTAGACCGTGCAATAAAAGTTAAATAAAAAAAAACCCAACGCAACGAAGAAAAGTGCATAGAAAAAGGAATAAATAATTTCACAAACTTCCCGACGATCTTTAAAAATAAATACCATTTTAAATATTTATAAAAAAAAAAAACAAAGTCGTCGGGGCTGCCATGCCAACATTATCATAATATAGATAATATCATATATACCTCTATAAATATTTTTTTTTATAATGGAACTTAATTTTTAAGATCGTCGGGAAGTTTGAAAAATGATTTATTCCTTTATCTTCGTTGCTTTGGGATTTTTTTTTTAATTTTTAAATTTTATACTTCGGTTTCTTATTTTCATGTAATATTTTCAAGTGAGCGAGACCGAACTATCAAATGTACCTCCATATTACATTCCTACATCATATTGATTTGGGCCGTAACCGTGCCCAAATTGTAATGGACCACAGTGGCAAAAGAAGTGGTATATTTAGGAAAAAAAAATTCCAAATTCCAATTCCAAAAAAAGGGCCAGGCCTATGTGGCTTTGAGTAGAGTTCAAAATTTCCAGGGTATGGCTATCCTCTCGCTCCCATATCTCCTCTTCTTTCACAGACTTTCAACCCTTTCCTTTCCACCCCTAGTAAATAGCAGAACCGATTTTGATGTAAACCATATCTAATTGTACCTATATGTACATTGTACACGTCATATCCTGTCGTTTGATGCTCCATTTGGTTTATTTATACCCACTGTCGCCCCTAAAGTGCCCTAAATGTAATAAACGGATGAACCGACTTCGATAAAATATGACTAATTGTAATTCACACTTTGCCCTTTCATATGCCCCGCTTGAGTATATTATTTGACCACATTCGATTATTGTTCATTTCCACTTTTACCGCTGTAATCTAATAAATGGATTAACCGAATTGGATAAAAATATAACTAACTGTACATCACCCGTTATGCACTTTCATTTGATATATTTGACAATATTCGTTTTTTTCATTCCCACTTTTACCCATATATAGGTATAATAAATGGATGAACCGATTTTGATTAAATATGTCTAATTATACTTTACACGTCATGCCCTTTCATTTGATATGTCACTTGAGTATATTTGACAAAATTCATTTTTTATTACCACTTTTATACCTATATCAAATAAATGGATGAACCGATTTTGATAGAATTTCACTTATTGTTACTTTCATTTGGTCGTTCACTTTCATTTCACTTTGACCCCTATATACCTAGATATAATAAATGGATGAACCTATTTTGATACACTTTATCTAAGAACCAGCGTCTGAAAATATTCTGCCTAACAAAAAAAACCGCATCAAATTCGGATTACCTGTTAGCGAGCTACGGTAGCACAAACATATATTATACACATATAGTTAGTCAAACACTCATCACCCATCTTTTTGCGTCGGGAGTTAAAAATATAATAGGACATAATTTAAAGGACATTTTATGTATAAAATTTACCTAGAAAAAAACATAATTCTAATTTGACCCCTTCCCCCCTACTACTTCAGCTTACCCCACTCCCCCCCCCACCCTTGGGGACTTTCGATATGATCACCTGGACATTTATAGGAATAACTGTAAGAGATAACTTATATCGTACACTGTACAGTGTACAATAAATAGAATGCCTTAGCAAATGTTCGCCGTGAATACCTACTTAAATGTTCATAACTTTTTTGTTTACGAACCGATTGACATGAAATAAACACTAAATGTTAAATGAAGATTACTCCAATATATTAGTGAAAACCGCATCTAAATCGGATAAGCCGTTTCTGAGATTAGCGTGCACGAACATACAGACAAACAGACAAACAGACAAACAGACAAACAGACAAAATTTTTTTTAACTACAGTTTTGGGTTTGGGATCGATTTAGTAATAATACCTGCTATTTTTTTTTTCCATATTTTCATTGTACAGACACCGCTTTTCTAGAATTTTATTATATGTATTGATGATGATGATGATGATGATGATTATATGAATTGACTGTACGCGATGGTAATATGAATGTAGGTTTACAAGAAAATTTCAAATATTTGATTTTACGTTTGATTGTAGACAGATGTAGCTCATTTTCATGTTCCCCGATGAGTACAATATGGAGGTCGTCAAGAGAAGAGTGAACAGGTACATTCTAGGGAAGCGAGTTCCATCTTAGGCCACATCTCATCTTACCATCAGGCGAGATTGTGGCCAAGCGCTCCTCTATCGTACAGTAAAAAAAATATTTTACTATGTAGAATGTAGTATCTGTACAAATTCATGTAAAGTATTAAGTAACTAACCTGGCGAAAAATATATCTAATTTAAATAGCCTTCCTTACATTTCCCTATCCTTTTTCCATATTATGTTCAAATGCACTTCAGTCCATTGAAATAGTCTGATGAATCTGATGTAACTATAAAATAATTTCCGCGGGAAAAGTACAGATCTATTCAGTACGATGTAGGAAATATTATTAATTAACCTCTTATGATCGTGCATTGCTTTCATAGCTTGGTATATGAGTTTCATTTTATTGGGATAGCTTGTTTCGATACCTCATATGTTTTAAGGTTTTTTTTTAAGTAAAATAGGTCTTTAGGTGCATTATCTATAATGAGTATAGTCCCTTTTAATGTTAAGAATATTGGAAAGATATTGAAGCAGAGTTGTTTAAATTGGAATAACACTACCCTAACTACTAACCACAGTATAAATATATTTTAATTTTTATAGACTGTGACGCTACCTTGTAATTTCATATAACCGATGCAAAAAACTGTTCAAAATACTCCCCATACCATAAATACCTACACACATTTTATTTCATACAATTTTGCATACATAATATGATATTTCATAATAATACTGATCAATCGCTATAAACTCATTTAAATCCACGACATACTTTATCACCCTATTTTAATATAGGAAGATAAATTGCATGATATTGTAAAAAATGCGTCCATAAGGAAAGTTTTCGTTCACAACCGAAACTATATTACCTAAATCCCCAATCATTACGTAAAGGGCAAAAAACCTACCAACTCCGGTAGTGTCAGTCTAAGAGCTAGTGACTATTATTTCAATTTAAGCTATATCTGCAATTTTACGAGATTTTGTATTGTTCTATAGATTGCTGCGTATTAAATAAATCGTTTTAATTGGTACATGAATGGAATTCTAAATTGAAATGTTATTGTGACGTAATATAAGTTTAATGTTTCATTGAAAGCGGCACAAAACAGTGGATTTAGTCACCAGTTCACTGCGCTCTAGGAAGTTGTAGTTCGACGTAATTATTTGCATACAGTCCAAGTCCACGGGTCCACACAGAGCGAGCAGCCTCGTGAATTAATAACTTCGTGAAATAGCTTAATCTACGTGGCTTGGCCGAAGAAAGTGTTAATTTTTTTTCATAAAATAAATATTACAAACAGTATTCTTATCGGCAGCTCTCACACTACACGTCGTTTAGAAACGTAAAAAGGAGTAGTGACAAATGCTTCGCGGCGGTTGCACTGACGTGAGATATGGTCCTCCCAGATAAGGCTGCGATTGTTACGTATAATGTTTGACCGTCGGACTAATGTCACTTCACACGTAGCCGTGACGTCATGCTTTGAATGCAGGATAAAAGATGATTAGGAAAATACATAACACGCAGAAGTTTGAATACATTTGATTCATTATTGGTTCTTATAGCATACTACTTTCTATTTAGTTCTCTTGGATTACAGCTATATTAGGGTACCTATATTTACTTGGCGACTTCATTGTAAATTTACACTAACTGAAGGGTGACAATGTATTCCATTTTTATTTGCTTACATTTTTTTTGTTATTAATATGCGGACGTAGCTAATGACTAGTCTATTTACCTTTAAATATAAATAAATAATGAAATATCCAGATAATAACAGTGACATATTCAAAGAGCTACAGACTAATAATTAAATTAATAACATAAACTAATTCATTCATTAAAATATATATCCAATGATAATTAAGGAAGATGTTATATAATTTAAACGTGGCGTCTTAATGAATTAGCATAACCATAAAAAGATATGGGAACACGGTTCGTAAATTTTAATAAAATCTAAATTACGCACCATTATAATAATATTATGATATTGCAGACACAGAAAGGGGGTTATCTAAGCTATAAATGACTCTACACGTAATACTCTCTACAACGTAATATCATTCTATGACCGTAACAGGAACGTGTCAGGATCAGAAAGCAACAAAATTATGCTCTAAAATGCCGACTACCGTACTTATTACGTATTGTAATTATTAAAATCAAAGATTTCGTAGACATTTTGTTAGGGTGCGAAGAAAATAAATTATAAAACTATATTCATATCTTAGAGTATACATTAGCCTAGTAGATTCATGTTTGTCATAAAATACACACACTATATAAGAAAATTAATTAATTCAATCAAGATTTTAGAATCTGTTGCTTCCGTAGCCCATTTAATCTATATAAAATAAACACATATTCACAACTTACTTCGTCTTTGATCTTTAACACAAATAAACAACTAATCAATCAAACAAATACCTAATCAGTAAGCATATATTTGAAGTTATCATTTACCTACTAATATCTATGACTAATATATATAATTATATAATAAATGTATTTAGAGTAATCTAGGTGGGTTATTTAAATTATTATAATTAAAGAATAGTTAAGAAACCCGATATCATTATCGGAATAAAAAAATAACCCTTACCTATTACGACCCTTTAACCACCATTACCAATTTAAAAGAATCGAAAAGCCAGAACATTCTCGAACATTCTGTCATAATATTTCTACATTGGTAGAACTTTCAATAGCACAGAGTAAGCAAAATAGTTAACTATTTGGCCAAAACAGCAATTTTTTTATATATTTTTTTTTTGCGCTATCTAAGGATAAGTTCTTCTCACATTTCCTTTCCTACCAGGTTGCCTGGAAGAGATTGCTGTGTAGCAATAAGGCCGCCTATTGTGCAAAATTGTTGTACCTTATTAGTTAGTACATACTAAATTTCTTAAATTGTTTTGTACAATAAAGTGTTATAAATAAATATTATTTCTAAGGAGAATGTTTGGAAGTTCTTATTATTACAATAGCAAAGATAGATAAAGTCGTACAGTTCATTGTGTTCCTTAGATTTTTGTAGAAATAATTAAATATTTCAGCTATATTTAAGATAAGAAATAGCTTTAAATTAAACCTATTTCTCTCTCATTTATAACTTTAAGAAAACGAAACTGAAACCTTATATTAGTGAAATTTATTTTTATTTGAACGTAAAGTTTATTATTTAGAAATGTAACGGATTGTATCTAGAATTTTACAGATACCTATTGAGGTTGGAGTGGTTTATTGTTTAATAATAGAATCTAGGTCACTGTATCGATAGGTATAGTGATTGCTGATTGGTTGGCAACGAAA